>NW_028135915.1:244926-376048 GCF_964662115.1 Mustela nivalis
GGGTAGAACTGGATTGTATTAGATCATGCTTGTGCCTGCACATAGCATGATATCTAGAGGGAGACATTGTGGACTAATGAGCAGGTGAGTGTCTCCAAGGACAATGGGTAGTACATCCTGGACAGAAGTTTCCATTAGTTTGGAGCTACAAAGAGGGGTAGCAGTGTGAGAAGTGAAAAGGAAGAGGGTGTCCTTCATGTCCCTGCCAAGGACAGTGCCCTCCTGAGAGTCCCCATCCCAGACAAAAGGAAAGCAAAGAGCATTATTTGGAGCCCTATCGTTGACATCAACAACTGACATGAACACCAAGGTTCCCAGCAGCCATGTGGCCTGAGCAGCAGGACCTGAACGGACAGAGGCTGCCCGAGTGTCTGAACACGATGAGGGAGAGGAGGGCAGGTGTGTGGACTGGGGATCCCGCTGCTTACAGAAGGTGCTCGTTGGCTTCCAACGCCTACAAGCAACTCTGGCTGCACACACTTTGCTATTCACTGAATTTCTTGGTATAAACTCCAGTAATAACGGGGTTCGCAAGGTGCAGGAGGAAAGAGAATGTTACCTTATTCAGCATCAGAGACCTTCCCAGGAAGAAGCCGCACCACTGGGGACTTTTCAATATCACTCTTGGCGGGGGGGGGGGTGCTATTTCTTTTTTTAATTTAAATTCAATTAGCCAAGATACAGTACATCACTGTTTTTTAATATACTGTTCAATAGTTCATCAGTTCAGTATAAAACCCAGTGCTCATCACATCACATGCCCTCCTGAATGCCCATCACCCACTGACCCCAGCCCCTCCACCCACCTCCCCTCCAGCAAACCCTCATTTTGTTTCCCAGAGTCCAGAGTCTCTTATAATTTGTCTCCCTCTCTGTTTTCTTCCCATTCAGTTTTCCCTCCCCATCCCTAGGGTCCTCTGCACTATTCCTTATGTTCCATGTATATGTCACAAAGGTGACACTTACTAAGCTTTTACGACATACTAGCTGCAATGCTGATGGTAGAGCAGTACTTCATTTAACCCCCACAAACCCGCAGGAGAGAGGTGCTGGCAGAATGACCACTTTATGGATGGTGGCCTGGGTCAGCCCCGGGGTAACAAGCATCTGTCACACTCAGATCACATGGCCCCGAACAAGCCATACCGTGACCCAGGGCCTCCCAGGGAGGGCTGCTGAGGACACTGGCAGCAACCATAGGATGGTCCACATATCCACATGTCTCCCCGTTCTTCCCAAGTCCTGGAAGGCCTGGCATGCATTTCCAGTAAAGTGGTCCCTTTCTCACTCTTGGGGACCTGTGGCATGTTAAGGTTGGCTGCGTCAGTCCAGGGACAGAGTTTCCTACCCCGTTTCCCTTTCTGGAACACACCTGACCGCCAGCCCAGGCTGCACTACCCCTGCTATCATTTCCAGAGTGCTCAAAGTGGTCCCCGCTCTCCCTCCCAATCCAAGATCAGAAAGCAAGTTCCTATGAGTGATGTTATCATAGGAATGACTTTGAATTCCCCCTAAGTCATTAATTTTTTTTTTTTTTTAAGCAAATCAGCTACCAACTCTGGCTCTCTTCTATTACTGTGACAATTCACAAATGTGGAGACACCAGGTGAAAACAAAACAAAACAAAACAAAACAAAAAGAACACTACTAGCAAATCAGCTACCAACTCTGGCTCTCTTCTATTACTGTGACAATTCACAAATGTGGAGACACCAGGTGAAAACAAAACAAAACAAAAAGAACACTACTAGCAATCATTCCTGTTCTAACATTGTCCTTAACTGCCTGGGCACTGTCTTTTAAATTCCTCTTAGCCCAGATCCAGTTCCTATCCCACTGTAAGCCTCCATCTCAATTTCTGTAATCTCAATTTTTATTATTCTATGTATTACAAAATGCAAACAAATTAAAAGACCATGGAATTATTATTTTATTAAGCATACTTCTAAAAACGACTGTCTTCAAAAGCAACACTCCCTCCCAAATATCAAATTCAAATAGAAGTAGAATGGACAGACCAATTAAAAAAAAACAACCGACAGGAGTCAAGATGGCGGAGAAGTAGCAAGCTGAGACTGCTTCAGCTAGCCGGAGATCAGCTAGGTAGCTTATCTAAAGATTGCAAACACCTGAAAATCCATCGGCAGATCGAAGAGAAGAAGAACAGCAATTCTGGAAACAGAAAAACAACCACTTTCTGAAAGGTAGGACCGGCGGAGAAGTGAATCCAAAGTGACGGGAAGATAGACCCCGGGGGGAGGGGCCGGCTCCCAGCAAGCAGCGGAGCAACCGCGCACAAAATCAGGACTTTTAAAAGTCTGTTCCGCTGAGGGACATCGCTCCAGAGGCTAAACCGGGGCGAAGCCCACGCGGGGTCAGCGTGGCCTCAGGTCCCGCAGGGTCACAGAAGGATCGGGGGTGTCTGAGTGTCGCAGAGCTTGCGGGTATTGGAACGGGAAAGCCGGCTGCAGAGACAGAGCCGACAGTAAGCTCGCAGCTCGGGGTGACCTTGAACCGGTCGCAGGCTCGGTGAGCTCGGAGCGCGGCCGGAGGTCAGGCAGAAGGGAGTGACTGGGCGCTGTTCTCTGAGGGCGCCCTGAGGAGTGCGGCCCTGGGCTCTCTGCTCCTCCGGGCCAGAGACCAGGAGGCCGCCATTTGTATTCCCGTCCTCCAGAACTCCAGAACTCCAGAACTCCAGGGAACAAAAGCTCCTGAAAGCAAACCCGAGCGGATTACTCACCCCGGCCCCGGGTAAGGGCGGTGTAATTCCGCCTGGGGCAAAGACACTTGAGAATCACTACAACAGGCCCCTCCCCCAGAAGATCAACAAGAAATCCAGCCGAGACCAAGTTCACCTACCAAGGAGTGCGGTTTCAATACCAAGGAGAGCAGCAGAATTCCAGAGGAGGAGAAAGCCAAGCACGGAACTCATGGCTTTTTTTTGGTGATTTTTTTTAGTCTTGCAGTTAATTTAATTTTTTATTTTTCATTTTTTTTTTTTTTCTTCTCGCCTTCGGGTAAATTTTTTTTTTTTTAACTGTTACCTTTTTCTTTTTTAACGATTTTTTACTAGTTTATCTAATATATATATTTATTCTTTTTTACATTTTTCTCAGGTGTTTTCTTTTTTAAAAATTTTTTTCTTTTCTTTTTTTTTTCTTTTCTCTTCTTTGTTCTTTTTTTTCTTTCTTCCTTTTTGAACCTTTTTTTATCCCCTTTCTCCCCACTCACGATTTTGGATCTCTTCTAATTTGGTTAAAGCATATTTTCCTGGGGTTGTTGCCACCCTTTTAGTATTTTACTTGCCCCTTCATTTACTCTTATCTGGCCAAAATGACAAGACGTAAAAATTCAACACAAAAAAAAGAACAAGAGGCAGTACCGAAGGCTAGGGACCTAATCAATACAGACATCGGTAATATGTCAGATCTAGAGTTCAGAATGACAATTCTCAAGGTTCTAGCCGGGCTCGAAAAAGGCATGGAAGATATTAGAGAAACCCTCTCGAGAGATATAAAAGCCCTTTCTGGAGAAATAAAAGAACTAAAATCTAACCAAGTTGAAATAAAAAAAGCTATTAATGAGGTGCAATCAAAAATGGAGGCTCTCACTGCTAGGATAAATGAGGCAGAAGAAAGAATTAGTGATATAGAAGACCAAATGACAGAGAATAAAGAAGCTGAGCAAAAGAGGGACAAACAGCTACTGGACCACGAGGGGAGAATTCGAGAGATAAGTGACACCATAAGACGAAACAACATTAGAATAATTGGGATTCCAGAAGAAGAAGAAAGAGAGAGGGGAGCAGAAGGTATACTGGAGAGAATTATTGGGGAGAATTTCCCCAATATGGCAAAGGGAATGAGCATCAAAATTCAGGAGGTTCAGAGAACGCCCCTCAAAATCAATAAGAATAGGCCCACACCCCGTCACCTAATAGTAAAATTTACAAGTCTCAGTGACAAAGAGAAAATCCTGAAAGCAGCCCGGGAAAAGAAGTCTGTAACATACAATGGTAAAAATATTAGATTGGCAGCTGACTTATCCATAGAGACCTGGCAGGCCAGAAAGAGCTGGCATGATATTTTTAGAGCACTAAACGAGAAAAACATGCAGCCCAGAATACTATATCCAGCTAGGCTATCATTGAAAATAGAAGGAGAGATTAAAAGCTTCCAGGACAAACAACAACTGAAAGAATTTGCAAATACCAAACCAGCTCTACAGGAAATATTGAAAGGGGTCCTCTAAGCAAAGAGAGAGCCTACAAGTGGTAGATCAGTAAGGAACAGACACAATATACAGTAACAGTCACCTTACAGGCAATACAATGGCACTAAATTCATATCTCTCAATAGTTACCCTGAATGTTAATGAGCTAAATACCCCAATCAAAAGACACAGGGTATCAGAATGGATAAAAAAACAAAACCCATCTATATGTTGCCTCCAAGAAACTCATTTTAAGCCCGAAGACACCTCCAGATTTAAAGTGAGGGGGTGGAAAAGAATTTACCATGCTAATGGACATCAGAAGAAAGCAAGAGTGGCAATCCTTATATCAGATCAATTAGATTTTAAGCCAAAGACTATAATAAGAGATGAGGAAGGACACTATATCATACTCAAAGGGTCTGTCCAACAAGAAGATTTAACAATTTTAAATATCTATGCCCCCAACGTGGGAGCAGCCAACTATATAAACCAATTAATAACAAAATCAAAGAAACACATCAACAATAATACAATAATAGTAGGGGACTTTAACACTCCCCTCACTGAAATGGACAGGTCATCCAAGCAAAGGATCAGCAAGGAAATAAAGGCCTTAAACGACACACTGGACCAGATGGACATCACAGATATATTCAGAATATTTCATCCCAAAGCAACAGAATACACATTCTTCTCTAGTGCACATGGAACATTCTCCAGAATAGATCACATCCTCGGTCCTAAATCAGGACTCAACCGGTATCAAAAGATTGGGATCATTCCCTGCATATTTTCAGACCACAATGCTCTAAAGCTAGAACTCAACCACAAAAGGAAGTTTGGAAAGAACCCAAATACATGGAGACTAAACAGTATCCTTCTAAAGAATGAATGGGTCAACCGGGAAATTAAAGAAGAATTGAAAAAAATCATGGAAACAAATGATAATGAAAATACAACAGTTCAAAATCTGTGGGACACAACAAAGGCAGTCCTGAGAGGAAAATATATAGCGGTACAAGCCTTTCTCAAGAAACAAGAAAGGTCTCAGGTACACAACCTAACCCTACACCTAAAGGAGCTGGAGAAAGAACAAGAAAGAAACCCTAAGCCCAGCAGGAGAAGAGAAATCATAAAGATCAGAGCAGAAATCAATGAAATAAAAACCAAAAAAACAATAGAACAAATCAACGAAAGTAGGAGCTGGTTCTTTGAAAGAATTAATAAAATTGATAAACCCCTGGCCCGACTTATCAAAAAGAAAAGAGAAAGGACCCAAATAAATAAAATCATGAATGAAAGAGGAGAGATCACAACTAACACCAAAGAAATACAAACTATTATAAGAACATACTATCAGCAACTCTACGCCAATAAATTTGACAATCTGGAAGAAATGGATGCATTCCTAGAAACATATAAACTACCACAACTGAACCAGGAAGAAATAGAAAGCCTGAACAGACCCATAACCAGTAAGGAGATTGAAACAGTCATTAAAAATCTCCAAACAAACAAAAGCCCAGGGCCAGACGGCTTCCCGGGGGAATTCTACCAAACATTTAAAGAAGAACTAATTCCTATTCTCCTGAAACTGTTCCAAAAAATAGAAATGGAAGGAAAACTTCCAAACTCATTTTATGAGGCCAGCATCACCTTGATCCCAAAACCAGACAAGGATCCCACCAAAAAAGAGAGCTATAGACCGATATCCTTGATGAACACAGATGCGAAAATACTCAACAAAATACTAGCCAATAGGATTCAACAGTACATTAAAAAGATTATTCACCACGACCAAGTGGGATTTATTCCAGGGCTGCAAGGTTGGTTCAACATCCGCAAATCAGTCAATGTGATACAACACATCAATAAAAGAAAGAACAAGAACCATATGATACTCTCAATAGATGCTGAAAAAGCATTTGACAAAGTACAGCATCCCTTCCTGATCAAAACTCTTCAAAGTGTAGGGATAGAGGGCACATACCTCAATATCATCAAAGCCATCTATGAAAAACCCACCGCAAATATCATTCTCAATGGAGAAAAACTGAATGCTTTTCCACTAAGGTCAGGAACACGGCAGGGATGTCCATTATCACCACTGCTATTCAACATAGTACTAGAGGTCCTAGCCTCAGCAATCAGACAACAAAAGGAAATTAAAGGCATCCAAATCGGCAAAGAAGAAGTCAAATTATCACTCTTCGCAGCTGATATGATACTATATGTGGAAAACCCAAAAGACTCCACTCCAAAACTGCTAGAACTTATACAGAAATTCAGTAAAGTGTCAGGATATAAAATCAATGCACAGAAATCAGTTGCATTTCTCTACACCAACAGCAAGACAGAAGAAAGAGTTATTAAGGAGTCAATCCCATTTACAATTGCATCCAAACCATAAGATACCTAGGAATAAACCTAACCAAAGAGACACAGAATCTATACTCAGAAAACTATAAAGTACTCATGAAAGAAATTGAGGAAGACACAAAGAAATGGAAAAATGTTCCATGCTCCTGGATTGGAAGAATAAATATTGTGAAAATGTCTATGCTACCTAAAGCAATCTACACATTTAATGCAATTCCTATCAAAGTACCATCCATCTTTTTCAAAGAAATGGAACAAATAATGCTAAAATTTATATGGAACCAGAAAAGACCTCGAATAGCCAAAGGGATATTGAAAAAGAAAGCCAAAGTTGGTGGCATCACAATTCCGGACTTCAAGCTCTATTACAAAGCTGTCATCATCAAGACAGCATGGTACTGGCACAAAAACAGACACATAGATCAATGGAACAGAATAGAGAGCCCAGAAATAGACCCTCAAATCTATGGTCAACTCATCTTCGACAAAGCAGGAAAGAATGTCCAATGGAAAAAAGACAGCCTCTTCAATAAATGGTTCTGGGAAAACTGGACAGCCACATGTAGAAAAATGAAATTGGACCATTTCCTTACACCACACACAAAAATAGACTCAAAATGGATGAAGGACCTCAATGTGCGAAAGGAATCCATCAAAATCCTTGAGGAGAACACAGGCAGCAACCTCTTCGACCTCTGCCGCAGCAACATCTTCCTAGGAACAACGCAAAAGGCAAGGGAAGCAAGGGAAAAAATGAACTATTGGGATTTCATCAAGATCAAAAGCTTTTGCACAGCAAAGGAAACAGTTAACAAAATCAAAAGACAACTGACAGAATGGGAGAAGATATTTGCAAACGACATATCAGATAAAGGACTAGTGTCCAGAATCTATAAAGAACTTAGCAAACTCAACACCCAAAGAACAAATAATCCAATCAAGAAATGGGCAGAGGACATGAACAGACATTTCTGTAAAGAAGACATCCAGATGGCCAATAGACACATGAAAAAGTGCTCCATATCACTCGGCATCAGGGAAATACAAATCAAAACCACAATGAGATATCACCTCACACCAGTCAGAATGGCTAAAATCAACAAGTCAGGAAATGACAGATGCTGGCGAGGATGTGGAGAAAGGGGAACCCTCCTACATTGTTGGTGGGAATGCAAGCTGGTGCAGCCACTCTGGAAAACAGCATGGAGGTTCCTCAGAATGTTGAAAATAGAACTGCCCTATGACCCAGCAATTGCACTATTGGGTATTTACCCTAAAGATACAAATGTAGTGATCCAAAGGGGCACATGCAGATGAATGGATCAAGAAGATGTGGTATATATACACAATGGAATACTATGCAGCCATCAAAAGAAATGAAATCTTGCCATTTGCGACAACATGGATGGAACTAGAGCGAATCATGCTTAGCGAAATAAGTCAAGCAGAGAAAGACAACTATCATATGATCTCCCTGATATGAGGAAGTGGTGATGCAACATGGAGGCTTAAGTGGGTAGGAGAAGAATAAATGAAACAAGATGGGATTGGGAGGGAGACAAACCATAAGTGACTCTTAATCTCACAAAACAAACTGAGGGTTGCTGGGGGGAGGGGGTTTGGGAGAAGAGGGTGGGATTATGGACATTGGGGAGGGTATGTGCTTTGGTGAGTGCTGTGAAGTGTGTAAACCTGGTGATTCACAGACCTGTACCCCTGGGGATAAAAATATATGTTTATAAAAAATAAAAAATTAAAAAAAAAAAAAAAACCACCACCATACACCAATCCATTTGTGATGACCTGTAGTAATGTAGGATTCAGGTGGCAATGGAGAAAAGTAGGATTTAGGATGTAGGATTCAGGGAGTAATGTAGTAATGCAGGATTCAGAGAGTGATGTAGTAATGTAGGATTCAGGGAGTAATGTAGTCATATAGGATCCAGGGAGTAATGTAGAAATGTAGCATTTGGGGAGTAATGTAGTAATGTAGGATTTAGGGAATAATGTAGTAAAGTAAGATTCAGGTAGGCATGTAATCTTCATATAGTAATGCAGTAACATAGGATTCAGGTAGTAATGTAGAAGAGTAGTATTCAGGAAGTAATATAATGGTAATGCAGGATTCGGGTAGTAATATAGTAATCCAGGACTCAGTTTCGTTCAATGGGTAATCTTTCCTATTCCATCCCCTCTGCTGGGTTCCCAAGGGGATGCAAAAACAAAAAAATGGAACAGCCCCTATCTTCAAGTTCCAGGAGAGAGAGACAAATGTAAAAGAAACCACTACACTATGAGACATAAAGATAGGTGGCTGTTCTGGAGAGGAGGACTGAGAATAGAAGGAAAGGCAAGGCACCTTCCGGTGAAGCTCTCCGGAAAGGACAAGCCTGGCCAGGGGGTACACGGAGAGCAGACTGGGATCAAGGGCAAAGCCTAAGGGAAGGCTGCCAGGAGTCCTAAGACTACGAGCAGGAGGAGGGGGTGGGTAACAGGTGTCTGTGGGTGTGTTTGCATCTCATCCAGAAACAGAGCTGAAGAGAAGGGCCAGGCTGTGCCTGGGTTTGGGGGCCACACTGGGAACCCACCACAGGACGGGGAGCTGGAAAGGGCTCTGGTGTGAGGAGACAGTGCATCCCAACAAGTGTCTCTGTGTGCCAAGTGCTGTGCTGGGCGCTGCACCTCTATCTCCTGTAATGCTCTTTGGGACGCTCCACGCTCCACACCTTATAGATGGGGAAACTGAGGCTCACAGAGTTCAGTGCTCTTCCACCAAGCTGGTATTCCTAGATGCCTGAGGGCTCTGGAAAGAGCCCGGGAATGGACAAGCATGGAGACAGTGGCTTCCGCCTGGGTCACTGCCCAGGGTGCAAGAAACGCGGGGAACACACAGTGTTTCGGAGATCCTCAGGCAGGGGCCATAAGCTCCTTTCTCACTCGCTTCTTAGGAAATTGCTCACTCGCACCTAAAGTCGTGCACTGAGTTTTACCCTGTTCAGTGTGCCAGACAGGACTCGGGCGTAGAGACCATGGACGGTGTGCCTCCGATTTCCTTCCTAGCAGGCTGTGAGGGACGGCGGACCCCCACTGCTTACAGCACTCGGGGTAGTGGCAGATGACCTTATCTAAAGTGCTCAGTAGCACATAAGCTAAACTTTCCAAAATGCTCAGGACAGAGGAACTGACTCACCCATTCATTCATTCATTCATTCACTCATTCATTCAACCAGCCCTGCTTCTGGCCTAAGCATAAGCCTAAGCATTAAGTGTCCACTGTGGGCATGGGACACCCTCCTTCCACTAACACCACTTCTGAGAAAATACAGACACAAACCCATCATACACACGTGAATACCTATGCAGACCTAGGTTCGTGTCACACACACACACACACACACACACACACGGCTGCTGAGTGGGCTCCGGAGCTCCCTGCCATGCTCTGGAACATCCCCGGTCAAACAGGCTGGAGACTGGAACCCACAAGGGCCACAGCTACAAAAAAGGTTCCCTACCGGAATGCAGTGGGAAAAGTGTCTCTAAACCCAGCAAAGCACTTTGTCATTGCAACTCAAGCCTGTGGTACCCCCAGCTCTGGGCTGCACAGGGCTCTGGGCTGCACAGGGTCCCCGGCTTCACTCCATCTGCTCATCTCTCGGCTCTAGGGCCACTAGGCCTCACAGCTTCCAGGAGTCATGGCCAGCCACCTGGTCACATGGGGTCTCCATAGGGGTGTGGCTAGGACTCAGCCCCTGGCCCAGCTCAGGGGTGGCAGGGAGCAATGCAGGCTACTCTCAGTCTCCCAAACAGGCTCTGGGGATAGGAGGGTTCGGGAACTACTTAAGCCTTGGCTGTGAATCACCTTCTCGCTTGTGCAGAGCCTGGGAAGTCTGAACGCCCAGTCCTGGCTTCGCTCTGGGGGAGCAGCTCTGCCATCCTGCCCCTTGAGCACAGCTTCCAGGAGCCAGAGCCAGCCCCTCTACTCAGAGGGGGCCAGGACACACTCTCCAAGCAGGTGGGACTGTGACTCAGCACTTGTCTGAGTGCGGACAAACTGGTCTCCAGAGCAGAGCTGCACCCCCCACCCCAAGTTCTCTGATCAGAGTACACCCTGACTTGGTTGTGTAGGGGAGCAAAGCTGCTGGTTGGGGGGCCCAGTCGGACGCTGCAGGTGTGAACTCAGTCTGCCAAGACCCAGTGCTGGTTGTGGCAAGCCCCTTCCCCTTCTTCTTGACAGTCAGATTGCCAGGGGCTGGGCCCCAAGAGTCCCCTGCAGCCCCCGTGGTGTGAGATCAGAGGAGGGGCTCCCACAGAGAGGCTCCCAGTGCTGGGGAAGGTTGGCGGTCACCCCAGGCTCCCTTTTCTGGCTGGAAGAAGTGGGTGTTCAGGGGGACCTCTTGGCTGGGTACTGCACTGGCCTGGGGAAGGGGAAATGGGGTGGCTGTGTCGCTGCATCTCTTCCCCCCAGTGCTGTCTGCCTGGGTCTCTGGGCTGCAGAGGGTGCTTCTGCCTCACCTCCACTTCTAGGTTTCTCTCAGTGGCGTCCTATCCTTGAATGCTCACTAGTTGTTCTCATGACGGGGAGAAAGTCAGGAACAGCCTATGTCACCGTCTTGGTGATGGCACTTTTAAACAGCTCCTTAAAAGGCTCATGAGCCTTCTTACCCATTAAATGGCTCTTAGACAAGACCAGTTTAAAGATTTCCGTGTCAACAAATCAGAAACATATGCTTGGCAAAGCGTGTTTTACGATTTATCAAACCCAACGTTCGAAAAATAGGTTGGGACATCTAACAAAGCCTAATCCAGCCATGCCGCCCAGGCCCCACGTAGGGGACCCTTATCCGCCGCCCCCCCACACACACCTCTGCCCTTCCCTGGGCTTTTTAGAAGAACCCATTCGATTGTAGCAGACAGACTGAATCCTTGGGCTGACCTGAGTGGTGGCTATGGTTCTCCCCTTCCTCGGGCCTGTTTCAATTTTGGGGGCTGTGTGCCACCTCCCCACGCCCACCTAACCCTGCATGCAGGAGAGCTTGGCCGCCCAGTCGGCCTGCCTGGGCTCTCTGCTGGGTGCAGTCAGGAAGGGGAAGGGGTTGGCCTCGGTCATGTCCAGCAGTCCAACCTCCTCTCTCTTCTGCCAGGCAGTCCACCTCTCCCTGCTCTCTCCCTGTTTCTGTCCTAAGCCAACATTTGGAGCCTTTGTATTTCTTGGGTCCAAAAGCATTTGCAGGGCTCCTAGGCAGAAGCTCCATGAGTCAGCAGCACAGCCCCCTCTCCCCCAGCCCATGCAGGAACCTCAGGTCATTGAAATTATTAGGCTGCGTGTCATGGAGGAACGGGAAAGGAGGGCCGGCCAGAAAGTGGCCAGAGACTAGACTCTGGAGCAGGCTCTGGGATCTCGTGACAGTGGGGCCTTGTGCCCTGGCAGTGCCCAGGGAGAGTCAGAGCTTCAGAGGAAGGCTGGCGATGGGCCTCGGGCTGAGATTCTCAGCCTGAGCAAAATATCCCAAAGTGGCCAGGAAGTAACCAAGCCCCAGACGCAGGGGATCTGAGGGACCAGGGTCTTCTCCCAGTACTCCTGCCCAGAGAGGCAGCAGAGTAAGCTAGAATGCTCATCAGAGAATCAAGGTCGACCCTGGCACGAGCCTTCCTACCTGTGTGAGCTGGAGTAAGTCATT
Source organism: Mustela nivalis (assembly GCF_964662115.1). NCBI lineage: Eukaryota > Metazoa > Chordata > Mammalia > Carnivora > Mustelidae > Mustela > Mustela nivalis. The sequence goes on from NW_028135915.1 coordinate 257,202, forward strand.
GTGCTACTATGACCTTTGTTTTCTTGTTTTTGTTTTTTGTTTGTTTTTTTTTTTTTTAGATTTTATTTATTTATTTGATAGCATGAGAGCAAGAGAGAGAGAACATGAGTAGGGGGAGAGGGAGGGTCAGGAGAAGAGGGATAAGGGGACTCCCCACGGAGCAGGGAGCCCGAAACAGGGCTCGGTCCCAGGGCCCTGAGATCACGAGCTGAGCGGAAGGTCGATGCTTCACCGAATGCGCCACCCAGGCGCCCCTCTTCTCGGACCTTTAGTGAAGTCATCTGAAAAACAGAGGCAAGAACACTGCCTAACCACTCTCGTGGGGCTGACGACGGAAGAAAACAAGGCCAAAGTGGTAAAATGATGCAGAAGTTTAAACGGATCATGTCTAAAATCCACGTTTTTCTTTTTTCCAGCCTAAAACTGTTGCCTCTTTTTTTTCTAGGGTCTAAAAATATTCAGAAGCTACAGGCTTCTTTCCCTCCCCACTAACCCCCCCCCCCCAGCCAAATTACAGTCGTTTGTGTTTACTCTGGGCATATTTGTAACCCATCACCTCTTCTAGCCCACTATTATCACCGGGCGGCCTCTGTCTTCCCAGCAGAGCCCTGGCATCGTGGCGATGGGCAGGAGGAAAGCAGGGGAACAAAGTGGGACAAGGAAGTAAGGGGAAAACCCTCAGATTAGCAGCCAAAAACCCTAAAAGCACAGAATCACAGAACACCCGTTGCTGTTCTGCACCAGCTCTGAGAGAAGAGAGAAGCAGACGCTTTCCATCCAAAGTCTGGTCTATTTCCAGTTCGTGGGTTTCAAGCACTTGAGAGAAGTGGCTCCCCATCCACCAGCTGCAGCACAGAGGTGGCATGTGGTCCAGAGAGGACATGATGAAAACACCGGCTTCTAATCCTGCCTCCTCTGGAAGTCCCTCCTGCCTTCACCATAACTGCCCCTGAGAACTGAACAAAGCCATAGGGTCATAACAAGAGCAGGATGCCTCGGCCCCATGTCAAGGACCAGGCTCCCTGACGGGCCACATGCTTTCCCTGGGCTATCGGACCCCAACCTCAGACATGGGTTTTATTTTTCCCTCCAGCAGGGGACAGGAGCCAACATCAGTGGGTTAGCCACGGCTCCCCAGCCCACACGGGCATTATTCTTACAGCACTGACCGCAAATCCCAGAAGGTCAACATTGATATTATACCCATTTTATAGCTAAGGATACCGAGGGTGAGAGGGGAAGAGAAACTTGCTCAAGCTCGGGTACCAGGCGGTCACCATACACCAGGCAACCTTCTACATGCTTAATCCACACGGCAACCCGCTGAGGCAGGCCACTGGCATGACCATTTCCGAAGTCTGTTTGAGGAAAATCGGGCACAGACATTTCTCACAGACACAGAGGCATTGGTGAAGCAAAGCCGTGGTGCGGGAGCCTTGCCAGGCTGGCTCTGGGTGTGGCTCTGGTCCCTGGCCGCCCTCCTTCCCCACCATTTTCCAAGCCTTATTCTCCAGCTTTCTTGGAGAATCTGTGAGCCAACCAACGTCCTTTCAAAAAGTTTCTTTTCCGTTTAAATCAGCCGGGATATGTTTTCGTTGCTTGCAACACCATGAGAACACTACAGGCAGGCTTGACTTCTCACAGCCCAGGAGGCGGGGGCACTGCTCTCTCCCAGCTCACCCCCCATCTCTGGAAAACCCAGTAAGTAAAGAGCATGGTGTTGGGAGAAAGTGGGGCACCAGGTTGAAGCAGCAGAGTCCCCTGCCCTCGGAAAACTCCAAGTGGAAAAGGAAAAAAAAAACAAAAAAACAAACAACAACAATAACAACAACAAGACATGCAATGCACTTCTGGAACAAAGCTATCCTAGAACAAAGGAATACGCTGAAGTCACTTAAGGGAAGAGTGAATGATAGAGGCTTCCTGGGTTGGCTTTTGAGAGGAGCTTTTGGATAAGCAGGAAAGGGGAGGCAAGGATAAGAGAAATGGAGAGAAACGGGGTACCAGGGAGGAAAGAGAAGGGTATACTGTGAAAAAGAGGGGCTCTCTTCTGGGTGCAGAGGCACATGCGGGAATAAAGGGGTAGGTTTCACGACACATATACAAACACACGTGTGTAGATACAGACACGCAAACAGGTGCACCTATGTAGGTATGTGTCCATGTCCAGAGGAGTGTGTGTGTGTGTGTGTGTGTGTGTGTGTGTGTGGATTTTACACCACTTTAGCCCAGGGAGGACATAAAACCGACTTTGGTATTATCTGAACCCACGGGCAGACCATCGATGGTCCACACACAAGAACACACTCCATGCTTTCCTCATTGAGTCAGTGCCTCTCTCTGGGCTTCAGCTAGTCTTCCCAGGAGTGTCACAGATGACACGGTGCCCCAGCTAGGTGCCAAGGCAGCCGCTCGGCAAACATCTACAGAAGAGGTTTCGTGAAGAAGCTAGCAGGACCCTAAGACACATTTCTCAGGACTCTGGGGTAGGGCTCTTTGAATTCTTCTGGTCAGTGGGCCCGCTTGCCCCCAGGCCATGACCTCTGAAGCTCCAGTCTCCTGTAGCGCCCACGAGAAAGGCACCATGAGCAGAGGCAGATGTTGACCTGGCCAAGGAGACGAAGAGCAGATCGCAGAAAACAGATTTTACTGGCTACATTCTGCTGCCTCCAGCCATTATGCCCAAAAGCACAGGGCGCTGCAGCTCCCAGGCAAATATCAGACCCTTCTCCTATGTACCCACTCTCCTAAGTACCTGCTCTCCCATGTACCCGCTCTGCTCTGTCCAAACGGCCCAGAAAGCATATCCTGTACTGGTTTCCTCTGTTGGGGCAAGATTTCTAACACGGGAACGGCACAGCCAGCCAGCGACCAAGCCTGGAGCATGTGTTCCGAGTACATGTCATCAGTAACCAGATCTGGGCTGGCGGGTCCTCTTAACATGAAATACATTTCTGCAGCTTGAAAAGAAAAAAGACTAAGGCTGGTTTGAATTAGGTGGAATGGAGACAGGAATTTTCCTGAAGTCCCTTCCTCTCTCCCTTGTGCGGCTACTCACTGCTTGGCAGAAAACAGGACACAGCGCCTGGCTGACCTTGGTCCATGACCCCACAGCCTCGCTGAGGGAGCACTGAGTCTGGGTAGGGGCGGTAGGCAGGTCCCACAAGGGCTGTGGAGGTTGGCTTTATTTTTTTTTTTTTTTAAGATTTTATTCATTCACCTGATAGAGTGAGAGAGATCACTAGTAGGCAGAGTGGCAGGAAGACAGAGAGGGGGAAGCAGACTCCCCACTGAGCAGGGAGCCCGATGTGAGGCTCAATCCCAGGACCCTGAGACCATGACCTGAGCTGAAGGCAGAGGCTTAACCCACTGAGCCATCCAGGCGCCCATGGAGGTTGGCTTTAAATATTATTACCTACTTCCATGGCTCAAGCGATCTGTTAGGATTCTGTGAGCCTCAGAGCCCTGACTCTGCAGCCCATGTGATCAATGGCAAGGCTGGTCCCTTAACGTGCTGCCGCCGTTGAAAAGTACAATTATGCCTTTAAAGCTCAAGGTGCAATTAAATCTCGTTAACGGTACTAATGGCTTGAGCAACCTTGAAGCAGCTGCCACATTTTAAAAGATCAGTCTCAATTGTTCTATGTCTGAAATTGCTCTGTAAAATCTTGTGAATTTTTCATCTTCACTTGAGAATGCACTTAATGCTGTGAGGATGGCTTTCTTCCAGCCACACTGCACAGAAGGGGGTTTCCTTCCTCAGCTGACAGGCTCACCCTCAGGGACTAGAGCAAACTGTACTCGACCAGGTGGGGCTGAGCCCTCTGGGTCCTCAGGGATCTGCCCTCAGGAAGAGTCCAAAGTGAGGATTCAGCCACAGGACATGGTCCAGTCCACAGCCCACCAGAGACGGTTCATATCGGCATTACTCTCTCAGACAGAGAGAAGGGAAGAGAGAGAGATAAATACATGGCTGTCCACGTGAGTCCATGGTCGGGCTCCCTCCTTGGAGCTCCCACTGCCCGCCACTGTCTGTAACTGTGGCCAGCAGGTGACACACAGGGTGTTCTACTGATCTCTTTACCTACCTGTTCCCCCAAATAAACTGTGGCCCTCTCGAGGGAGGGGCTGTGCCTGGTTCACCACGAGGTCCCCAATAACCATCAGAGACGTTCATGGATAGGAGACTGTCTCCTCTAAATTTTAAGCATAGGTAATGGGTAACCCGGGAAGGGAGACATTAGGTGTCCAGACACAACAGAGAAGCACAAGAGTGTTTCAGGCCGTGAGCTGGGAACTCTTTAATCATTGACCAAGCTCTTGAAATGGTGACCTAGGATAATTTAGAAATGCAATGTGTATTCACAGTATTTACAGTAATAACCATGGCAGCTCAAATGCACTGAGCGCTTTCTAGGAGCAAATCTTTATTGCTAAAGCTGTGCACACTTCACTCCGTAGCCTTGCAATAACCCCAGAAGGAGGTGGTATCCTCATCCCTCTCTTATAGGATGGGAAACCGAGGCTTGGAGAGACAAAGTTTCCTGGTCAGGATCCCAGAGCCAGCAAGGGGAAGAGTGGGACTCATACCCAGAGCTCTTCTCCTGACTGCTGTGCTCTGGATATGACACTGAAACTAGGGGTGGGGGGCGGGGAGGGAACAAGCTCCCCATGATGTCTTTGAAACCTTGACAGACAACGGGGTGGCATTTTGCGTTGAAGATGCCACGGCTTTCCGATTTATTTTGGGGAGGATGGGTCTTTGCTGGTCAGGTCTGACAAAGCAGAGCAAAGTCCTACTCTTTGACGGTGAGGATAATGAGGGTAACACCCTGCACTTGAATGCAACATTCCCAACAGCTCGTGAGGTGTGGCCCTCACAATCACCCCATGCCGTGGACACAATTATTATCCACATCCTAGGTATGTGGAAACAGAGTTCTTAAGAGACAAGGGGGTGCACGAAAGGCACAGCCAGTGAGAGATGGAATACGGGACCAGCCAGAGACAGTCTGAGGCCAGAGCCCCATCCCCAGCCATTATAATCCCAGCTCGCACGGGCAGATGAGAATTTGGGGGAAAGAACTGGGGGTCTATGAGAAGACTGGATTTGAGTGGGTTCTCCATTCAAGTCTGAAACAGGGGGCCCCACGGAGGTCCATCCTGCTTTGTACTCCAAGAAAAGACCACAGCTGATTCTGTTGCAACCCTGGGAGCTCCCAAACCCATAAAAGCATGATAAGGAATGGAAGAGAAGAGAACAAGTCTACAGCAGGGGTCATAAACTACACAGCCTGTGGGTCAAATCCAGCCATCTGTTTTGGTAGATAAAAAAGTGGCCTGGCACACGGCCGAAGCCACTGATTGATGCGGTGTCTAAGGCTGTCTTTGTGCCAGAAGAGCAGAGCTGAGAAGCTACAACAGAGACACTGTGGCCCGCACAGCCTAAGTTAGTTAGTAGCTGGCCCTTCACAGAAAAGGCTTGCCAGCCCCTGGATTACATGTTAGATGGCTTGATGCGAACACCAGCTGGCACAACAGCAAGCCGTCTCCAGGCAGAACAGGCGCACCTCACCAATCCCGCTGATGCTGACACACCCAGCTTGCAACAGTATTTTTCAAAAAAACACACGACCCCAAACCAGCCGTCCCTCACACCCCCTGCTCACCACCCTCTACAAGGAGCGCCAGCAGTGAGTCTTACCTTTGTTGTACATGTTCGTGGGCACTTGGACGTCACTCAGACTGATGTTCACAGGCAAATTATTAAAATGGTCATTTGGGGCTAAGATGAATTCCTTCCCCAGCTCCAAAAAATTCCCATCTTTGTCCCTTTCGTTTATCAGCACAGCATTGAAGTATTCATACTGAAAGAGAAAGTCAAAAAGCATTACTTGTGGCTTAGGGCCGGAGGCTGCGAACTCAGACAGACCTGGGCACAGGCTGCGGGGCGTCCCCTACAGGCGTGGACCCTGCCTTAGTCACACCATCTCCTTTAGTCTTCCCTGTCATCTGTGGCTGCTCCTGCACAGGCGTGATAGCACCAGATAAATATTTCTCCATGTCATTAAATATTCTTCAAAACCTTATTGTAAGGAGCCGCACAGTACTTCTTTTTATAACTAGAGAAAACTGCCCTAAGGATATTTTAATTCTTTAAATTTTGAAGACGAACCCTGCCCTTAAGTTGAAGGAGACTATGAAGTCAACAAAAAAAATAACAAGTAAATCTGTAATATGTCTTATAACCATACTTGTTAGGGAAAATAGCCAAGCCGGGGCAGGCAGGGAGAACAGCAGCGGAAGGGCTGTGTTTACATATGGTGCTCAGCAAAGGTCTCAGTGCTGTGGGAACACTCAGGCAGAGACTGAAGGACAGAACGAACAAGCTATGTGGGCATCTGGGGAGAAGCACCCCAGGCAGAGGAGACAACACAGGCCATGGGCCTCGCACAGGAGTGTGCCGGCACATGACACAAATGGCTGTTTCATCAGCAACCTCATCACGGTCATGATCATCATCTAACATACACAGAAGGCTGACTTTGTGACAGACATTATTCTAAGTGTTTTATTTATCTATTTGGGTGGGGAGGAGCTGAGGACAAGAGAGATCCCTAAGCAGGTTCCAGGCTCAGCACAGAGCCCAATGCAGCGCTTGATCCCATAACCCTGAGATCATGACCTGAGTGGAAATCAAGAGTCAGAGGCTTAGTTGACTGAGTCACTCAGGCTCCCCCAAAGTGCTTTTCATGTGCTTCATTTCTCCTAACAATTCTATGAGGTAGGTTTTATGAGGAGTCCCACTTCAGCAATGAAGAAACGGAGGTAGAAAGAACAGAGGGACATTGTGAAAGACTACACAGATGATGAGCAGAGCCAGAATTCAAACACAGGCCGTCTACTTCCAGAGTCTGTGTGCTTATCTACTGAGCAGTATTCCAAGATGGCAAGTGTATTGGATTTAGCAGACTGAGAATTTAAAAGAACTACGATTAATATGCTCAGGGCATGAATAGAAAAAGTACAAAACAGGTAAGAACAGATGGGTAAGAAACAGAGAGATGGATAATCTAAGAAAGAATCAAAAGGAAATGCAAGAAATCAAAAACACTATAACAGAAATGAGGAATGCCTTTGATGGCTCATCAGCAGACTGGACATGGCCAAGAACATAATGAGTGAGCTTGGAGATATGTCAAAAGACACTTTCTAATTTGAAAAGCAAGGAAAAAAAAAAAAAAGAGGGAACGGAACATTCAAGAACTGTGGTACGATTACAGAAAGTGTAACAGATATGTAATGGGATTACGAGAAGGAGAAGAAAGAGAGAAAGGAATAAAAGAAATACCTGAAGTGATAATGGCTAAGAATTTCCCAAAATTAATGACGCATGCCAAATCACAGATCCAAAAAGCTCAAAGACCACAAAGTACATGAATATAAATAAATGTACACCTCAGCATATAATACCAAACTGAAAAAACAACAACAACAACAAAGAACAAAAGAAAATCTTTAAAAAGTCAGAAATGGGGGGGGGGGTCTTAGAAGAACAAGGATAAGGATTATATTGGCTTTCTCTTCAGAAACTAGGCAAGCAAGGAGACAGTGGAGTAATACTTAGTGTTCAGAGAAAAAGCCCACCAACCTAGAACTCTGTATCCAGCAAAATTGTCTTTCAAAATTGAAAGAGACTAAATGCCTTTTCATATAAACAAAATTTGAAGAAATTTTTTGGGACCAGACTTGCCTTACAAAAAATATTAAAAGTCCTTTAAGAAAATGAAAATGTTATAGGTCAGAAACTCTGATCTACATAAAGAAGACTGTTACAGCAGGAATAAATGAAAGTAAAATAAAATAATCATTTTCTTATTCTTTTTTTATTAGTTTCAGAAGTAGAATTTAATGATTCATCCACTGCATACAACAAAAAGACCGAGATTATACCATGCATATTTTCAGACCACAGTGCTTTAAAACACAAACTCAATCACAAGAGGAAAGTTGGAAAGAACTCAAATACAGGAAGCTAGAGAGCATCCTACTAAAGAATGAATGGGTCAACCAGGAAATTAAAGAAGAATTGGAAAAATTCATGGAAAAAAATGAAAATGAAAATACAAGTGTTCAAAACCTTTGGGATGAAGCAAAGGCAGATCTATGAGGGAAGTACATAGCAATACAGGCCTTTCTCAAGAAACTACAAGTCTTAGGGGTACCTGGATGGCTCAGTGGGTTAAGCCTCTGTCTTTGGCTCAGGTCATGGTCTCAGGGTCCTGGGATCAATAACTACATCAGGCTCTCTGCTCAGCAGGACGCCTGCTTCCCCCTCTCTCTCTGCCTGCCTCTCTGCCTGCTTGTGATCTCTGTCTCTCTGTCAAATAAATGAATAAAATCTTCTAAAAAAAATAAAAAATAAAAAGAAACTACAAGTCTTAAATACACAATCTAATCTTACACTTAAAGAAGCTGGAAAAAGAACAGCACATAAACTTAAATTCAGCAGGAGAAGAGAAATAATAAAGATAAGATCAGAAATCAATGATTTAGAAATCATTTTATTCCTAACTGACCTAACAGATAAGTTCATTCAAAATAACAATACAAATTGCTGGGTAATTATACTTTATGAATAAGTGAAAGGAATTACAGCAGTGTTGGAACAAGAGTAGGGAACTGGGAATACTGTTAAAAGCTACCTACAGTACCCATGAAGTGGTACAAGACTATTTGAAATTGGACTTGAATTAGTTGTAAAGGTATATTGCAAACTATGAGGTAACCACTAAAATAATATTCAAAGGAAGTATAATTCACCTGCTTTAAGCAAGAAGAAAAAAATAAATTCAGAAAAGGCAAAAAATATTTAATTAATATTAACTAATAATAATATATAATAAAATGTAATTTTATATAGTATTAATTAATAATAATTAATAATAATTAAATCCAGAAAAGGCATAGATAAAATATATGTTATATATAATAATATACAATTAATATTAATTAATAATAATTAATTAAATCCAGAAAAGGCAAAGAAAGAGTAGAAGACAGGCAGGAAGGAAGGAGGGAGGAAGAGAGACAAGATCAACAAATAAAAAACATGTTCAAATATGGTAATATTAATCCACCTATATTGATAATCACTTTAAATGTGAATGGTCTAAATACACTAATTAAAAAGCAAAAACTAAAAAAAACAAGACCTTACTGTAGGTTTTCTACAAAAAAACTCACTGTATATATAAAGAACAGATAGATTAGAAGTAAAGAGACAGAGAAAGATATACCATTGCAACACTAATCAAAAGAAAGAGTAAACATTTAGGGGCACCTGGGTGGCTCAGCGGGTTAAAGCCTCTGCCTTCCGCCCAGGTCGTGATCCCAGGGTCCTGGGATCGAGCCCCGCATCGGGCTCTCTGCTCAGTGCAGAGCCTGCTTCTCTCTCTCTCTCTCTCTCTCTCTCTGCCTACTTATGTTCTCTGTCAAATAAATAAATAAAATATTAAAAAAAAAAGGAGTAGACATTTAATTTCAGACCAAGCAGACTTCAAAGTAAGGCAATTTATTAGGGAAAAAGATGACAGGCATTACATAATGATAAAAGGGCCAATTCTCCAGGAAGACGTAACAATTCGTAACATGTATACACTAACAACAGAGTGTTTAAAATATGTGAGGTAAAAACTGATAGAACTACAAGGAGAAATAAATGAATTCAATATTATATTTGAATACTTCAATACCCCTCTATCACTAACTGACAAATCCAGCAAGCAGAAAATTAGTAAAAATATAGTTAAACTGAATAACCCCATCAATGAGATCTAATTGACATATATAGAATACTTCATCCAACAATAGAATATACATTCTTCTTAAGCTCTCATGGAACAATCACCAAGACAGATCACATTCTGGGCCATAAAGCACACCTTAACAAATTAAAAAGAATAGGAATCACACAGTTTCTGCTTCTATATTATACTGGAATTAAACCAGGCATCAATAACAAAAGGACAGCTGGACAAATCCCAAAATATATAGAGAGCAAAGAACATACTTCTAGATAACAGGTCAAAAAAGAAGTCTTGAGAAATTATAAACTAAAAGTTAAAATACAACTTATTAAATTTGTGAGACATAGCAAAAGCAGAACTTAGAAGAAAATTTATACATTGAACAAATGTTCCTAATAAAGGAAAATAATTAATCATCTAAGTTTATACTTTAGAAAGCTAAAAAAAGAAGAGCAAATTAAATCCAAAATAACCAGAAGAAAAAATCAAACTGTTTTATTTGCAGAGCAGAAGTCAACGAAATTGAAAACAGGAAATCAATAGAGAAAAATGAATGAAACCAAAGTTGGTTGTTTGAAAAGATTCCTTACAGTGAAAATAGTTAAGCAAATCAGCCAAGAGACCACATGGGATAAAGTCCCCAGGAATCCAGATTCAGATTTCCAAGAGTGATCTTCTGGGGCAATCACATAAGATGCCCTAATTCTTCCAGCAATTAACTGTGACAACACATTTGCAATGCTGCCCACCAGGAGGCTTGATAAAGACACAGTGCTAAGGACATTTACTGGGGGGTGGTCATGGGACAACACTATCTACCAACATGACCTCATTGAATTTGTAGAATTCTACACCTAACAACTGAAGAGCACACATTCTTTTCCAGATTACACACTAGGCCACCAAACAAGTCTCAGTTTAAAATAGCTAAAACCCACATAGTATGTTCTCTGATAACAATGGGCTCATTTTAGAGGTCATTATATGATAATGACATGAAAAATACCAATGATATCTAAAAAAAGATGATATCTAGAAAAACCCCAAAGATTTGGAAATTAAACAGCACACTGCTTCATAATACATGAGTCAAGGAAAAAAATGACATGAGAAATTGGAAAATATTGTGATGGTAATGAAATGGTAATGAAAAAAAAAAACACAGTATTTGCCAGATATAGCAGTTTAGAGAAATGCAGAGTTTAGAGAAAAATTTACAAATTTAAAGTCTTATAATAGAAAAATAGAAAGCTTTAAGATGAATAGTCTAAGTTATTCCTGTAAAAAGACAGAAAAAGAGGAAATGAAACTCAATGTTAAAAGAAGGAATGAAATAATAGACATAAAAGCAGAAATGATAAAAATAGAAAAAAATAATGGGAAAAAAATAAAAGATATCAAAATTTGGTTCATTAAAAGGATTAATGAAATTTTAAAACCCTAGCTAGATTGATGAAGAAAAATGTCATAAAGTACAAAATACTAGTACCAGGAATAAAAGAAGAAACAACATTACAGATCCTAGAGATAATGAAAGGACAAGGAAATATTACAAACAACTTCATGCTAATATTTGATAACTTAAATGCTAATTCCTTGAAACATATAAACTACCAAAATGGACACAAGAAGAAATATAAAATATGACTGGCTTTATATAAACAGACAAAATTGAGTTCACAATTACTAGCCATGCTAAAATAAACAGCTCTAGGCTCAGATGCCTTACATGATGAATTCTATCAAATGTATAAGAAAAAAAAAAAAAAGAACTATCTATAGCAACTATTTCTCAACTTATTTAATGAGGGTAGCCTAACTCTGAATCCAAATCAGACATGAACATTTAAAAAGAATATATTACAGGGGCAAGTGGGTGGCTCAGTTAAGTGTCTACCTTCAATTCAAGTCATGATCCCAGGGTCCTGGGATCGAGCCCCACATTGGGCTCTCTGCTCAGCAGGAAGCCCGTTTCTCCCTTTCTTTCTGCCCTTGCCCTTCACTTGTGCTCTCTCTCACACTCTCTCTTTTTTCCTCATATTAATAAATTAAATCTTTAAAAATATATATGTTATACACCAATATCTTACATTAACCTAGAGGGAAAAATGCTAATACAATTCTGAATCACATCCAACTATAATTAAAAGGATAATACATCACGACTAAGCAATAGTTATACTAGGAATTCAAGGTTGGTTTGTCTGAAAAATCAATCAACACAGTTCACCACATTAAAAGAATGAAGAAGAAAAAAATCACATTACCAAATCAATGCAGAAAAACTTTTGAAAGAATTCAATTTCTGCTCATCGTAAAAATTTATAGGAAATTCGACATAGCATAAAATGTCAGTCTGAAAAGCACACCTTACCAAAAAAACCTATAGCTGATATTATATTTCTTAGGAAACACTGAATATTTTCCCCCTGGATCGAGAACAAGGCAAGGATGGGTTACCATTTCTATGCAACATTGTACTGGTGGTCCCAGTAATTAGAGTAAGATGAATGAATAAATGAATGGATGGATGGATGGATGCCTTAGGAATTGGATAGGAAAAAGCTGTCTTTATTTGCAGATAACACGACTATCTATGTCAGAAAACCCTAAGGAAACCACATAATCTATTACAACTAGTGAGTTGGGGCGCCTGGGTGGCTCAGTGGGTTAAGCTCTGCCTTCGGCTGGGGTCATGATCCTGGGGTCCTGAGATTGAGCCCCACATCGGGCTCTCTGCTTGGCGGGGAGCCTGATTCTCCTTCTCTCTCTGCCTGCTGCTCTGTCTACTTGTGATCTCTCTCTGTTTCTCTCTCTCTGTCAAATAAATAAAATCTTTAAAAAAAAAACCAACAACAAATAGTGAGTTTACTTTGCAAGATCACATGATATAAGATCAATATACAAAAATCAACTGTATTTTAACAGACTAACAAAGAACAATTGGAATTCTAAATTGAAAAAACAGATAACATTTACAATAGTATAAAAAACATGAAATCCTTAAGTATAAATTTTTAAAATTATGTGCAATACCCGTATACTAAAACCTACAAAGTATTGCTATGAGAAATTCAAACAGGTTTATACAGATGGTAAGAGATGCCTTATTTAAGGATTAAAGAACTTGGTATTAAGATGTTAATTCTTCCCAAATTGATCTAAAAATTCAATGAAATCCCAATCAAAATCTCAGTGGGCCTTTTCTAGGAGGTGTCAGGTTAATTATAAATTTTATACAGAAATGAAAGAGATCAGAATATGAAGAACAATTTTGAAAAAGGAAAAAATCATCCAAGGAGTTACATTTCCTGATTTTAAGTCTTACTATACATGTAATTCATCAAAAACAGTGTGGTATTGGCATTAGAATAGATATATTCTATTGTATATTGCATATTCTATGCAGCATAGAGAATCCAGAAATTAAGCCATACACACAGACTTAACTGAGTTTCAATGAAGGTACCTACATAATTGAATGGGGAAAATATTTTTAACGAACTGTGCTGGGACTAATGACTAAGCATATGAAAACAACATCCTCACACCTAATTCACAACACATACATAGTAATTCAAGATGGATGACAGAGTTTGATACTTCTCAAAAAAAAAAAAAAAAACCAAAAACCTATAATACTTATCAAAAAAAAAAAAAAGATAAATTTCTTTGTAGCTTTGCAGTCTTCAGGTAGGCAATGACTTTTTTTTTTTTTTACGATTTTATTTATTTATTTGTCATAGAGACAGAAGCGAGAGCAAGCACAGGCAGACAGAGTGGCAGGCAGAGGCAGAGGGAGAAGCAGGCTCGCCGCCAAGCAAGGAGCCCGATGTGGGACTCGATCCCAGGACGCTGGGATCATGACCTGAGCCGAAGGCAGCCGCTTAACCAACTGAGCCACCCAGGCGTCCCTAGGCAATGACTTCTTAGGACATACAAAGCACTTAAACAATTTTAAAAATCGATAATTTAGACTTTAAAATTTTCAAAAATCTTAATCATTAAATTCACTATTATTAAAAGAAATAGAAAAACCATTATTGAGGAAAAACAATTCATAATACACATCTGACCAATGACTTATGCCCAGAATATGTAAAGAATTCCTTTAACTCCAAAACATCAGTGAAAATATAAGGCAGCTGGGGCACCTAGGTGGCTCAGTCAGTTAAGTGTCCAACTCTTGATTTGTGTGCAGGCTGTGATCTCAGGGTTGTGAGATCAAGCCTTGTGTCGGGCTCCGTGGGGAGCGTGGAGCCTGCTTAAGATTCTCTCTCTCCCCACATCCAGCTGCCCCTCCACTCCTCTCTCTCTCTCTCCCCCTCTCTAAAAAAAAAGAAAAAGAAAATATAAGGCAAAAGATTTGAACACCTTCCAAAGAAAGTGTATGAATGACTAATATGTAAGCCAAAGAGGGTTCAACGAGATTAGTCATCAGGGAAACTCAAACTCAAAGTCCAACCAGATGCAATTTTACATTCACTAGCATAGCTAACATTAAGATTTCTGAAAATACTAAATGTTGGCAAGAATGCAGAGTAAGCAGAAATCCTATACATTATTCATGGAGATATAAAAAACTTTGGAAAACCATTTTACCAGTTCTTTTATCTACCCTATGATCCAATAATTCCACCCCTAGGTATCTATCCAATGGAAATATAGCCACAAAAATGTGGTGTGAATGTTCACGGAAGCCCCATTTACAATAGCCAAAAACTAGAAGTCCACTGTCCATCGACAGATGAAAGGATGAATAAATCTGTGATATATTCATATAGTGGATTATTACTAGGGAACAAACTATAGATACACTCAAAATATGGTTGGTTTTAACAAACATCTTGAGTGAAACAAGCCAGAAACAAAAAATGAACATATGTGCAATCCCATTTATATGAAGTTCTAAACAGGCAAAATTATTATTCAATAGTGAGAGCCATCATGGTTTGCTTCTCCAAGGGGAGGGGGTTTCCACTTCAAAGAGACATGATAGAACATTCTGGGTTGCTGGAAATGTTCTATATCTTGATGAGGTATGAATTACTCAGGTATATTCATTTGTCAGTGCTCACTGAATTATTTGCTTTTAAAGAGCTGTGTATTTTACTACATAGAAATCTATGTTTCAATAAAAAAATTAAGTCACAAAAGATTTTTTAAATTTTTATTTATTTTTTAAAATTTCTTTTCAGTGCTCCAGAATTCATTGTTTAGGCACCACACCCAGTGCTCCATGCAATACATGCCCTCCTTAATACCCACCACCAGGCTCACCCAACCTCCCACCTCCCTTCCCTCCAAAACCCTCAGTTTATTTCTCAGAGTCCACGGTCTCTCATGGTTCATCTCCCCCTCCAATTTCCCCCAACTCCCTTCTCTTCTCCATCTCCCCATGTCCTCTGTGTTATTCCTTATGCTCCACAAATAAGCAAAGCCATATGATAACTGACTCTCTCTGCTTGACTTATTTCACTCAGCATCTCTTCTAGTCCCGTCCATGTTGCTACAGAAGTTAGGTATTCATCCTTTCTGATGGAAGCATAATACTCCATTGTATATATATGGACCATATCTTCTTTATCCATTTGTCCGTTAAAGAGCATCTTGGTTCTTTCCACAGTTTGGCGACTGTGGCCACTGCTGCTATGAACATTGGGATACATACAGCCCTTCTTTTCACTACAACTGTATCTTTAGGGTAAATACCCAATAGTGCAATTGCAAGGTCATAGGGAAGCTCTATTTTTAATTTCTTAAGGAATCTCCACACTGTTTTCCAAAGTGGCTGCACCAACTTGCATTCCCACCAACAGTGTAAGAGGGATCCCCTTTCTCCACATCCTCTCCAACACATGTTGTTTACTGTCTTGTTAATTTTGGCCATTCTAACTGGTGTAAGGCTATGTGTAGAATGAAACTCGGCCATTCTCTTACACCAAACACAAAGATAAACTCGAAATGGATAAAAGACCTCAACATGAGGCAGGAATCCATCAGAATCTTAGAGGAGAACATAGGCAGTAACCTCTTCGACATCGGTCACAGCAACTTCTTTCAAGATATGACTCCAAAGGGAAAGGAAACAAAAGCGAAAATGAACTTTTGGAACTTCATCAAGATCAAAAGCTTCTGCACAGCCAAGGAAACAGTCAACAAAGCAAAGAGGCAACCCATGGAATGGGAGAAGATATTTGCAAATGACAGCACAGACTAAGGGCTGATCTCCAAGATCTATAAAGAACTCCTCAAACTCAACACACAGAAAACAGATAATCACGTCACAAAAGATTTTAAGTTTTTTAAATTATTAAATCAAAAACTTGAGAGAAACAAAACTCAGTTTAATACATTCCACCCACAACTATTTTTTGAAAAATTATTTACTATGATATGACACCCCAAAACAAAAGAAATCAGCCCTGTCTGCTGAAACATGAACCAAAACAACACCCGACTAGGCAGAAACACCTTGACCAGCCCATGAACCGGCCAAGTAGGGGAAGGCCCCTTCTTCTCAAGGGCTCTGCTTTGTAGGAAAATTGTCATTGGGGAACCCTCGCGCAGCTCCATGTTAACTGAAGTCTCAACTTTCCACAGACCCAAGTGCTTCACATAATATTACGATGCTTATAAAAATGCAAGCCTCTAATGCCATTCTTTCATTATAACTGAATGCTAAATTAACACACAAAGCCTCAGCCAGCTTGGTGAAGGCCAATACAATCACGGTTCACCTACGGGCTCTCTGGAGGCAGCTTCTAAACTGCCATTTAATGGAATAATCCTCGCAGACCAGAATGCAAATGAAGGAAGGATGAAAGTACAGGCAGGATTCTGCTTATCATTCACCACGGATGACTGGGAGTTCTGTGCCTCCTCCCCAAATCCATTTGTCCATTCTGTATTGATTGTGAAAAGGCTGACTCAGTGCAAACAAGAAGAATCGTTTCTTGGTCCTTGGAATTCATTGCTATAATTACGGGGCTCAGTGGCTTTGTCTATATGATCAAGGAAAAGATATATTACTCCATCTCAGTATTTCTGAATCCCTGTCACCCATGGGGTCAGAGTAAATTAATTCTTTTGTGAGTAAATCCGATAACCTACTAAGTGTGATGGGGCACACAGGACACTAAACCAGGGGGCAAAATGTGGCAAATATATACCAGAGGCAAAATCGTGGGTGCACTGTTGCCCAGCACCTAGCATGCACCAGCTCAGAATGCAATGGTCCACTGAGTAAGTGTCTAAAAGTGAGTCAGTAAGACAGGGATCGGCGTAGGCATACGTTTCTCTGTAAAGGGTCAGAGAGTAAATATTTTAGGCTTTGGGACCTCTGGAGTCTTTACTGCATCTCCTCAACCCTGCTGTTGTAACTGGACAGCAGCCACAGACAATACATAAAAGAATGAGTTTGGCTGTGCTTCATTCAAACTCTATTTCCCAAAACTTTACACAATGACAAAAAAGATCTGGTCTGCGGGCAATAGTTTGCCAACCCCTGCAGTAGGGTATTATGAGATTAAAAATAATAATAATAATAAGATTTTCCATAGTAAATAAAAATAAGATTTTCTGGCTGGAATAAATCAATCATTTCTCTCAATAAAATTTAGGAGCACAATATTGAACAAAGTCAGAGGACTGACACTACCCAACCTCAAGGCTTTCCCTAAAACAACAGTAATCAAGACAGCACATTATTGGAGAAAGAATAGACAAATAGAGCAGTAGAAGAGAGCCCAGAAATAGATCCACATAAATACAGTGGATCTGATACAAAAACTGATCTTTGATAAAAAAAACAAATACAGTCTCTTCCACAAATGGTGTTGGAACCACTGGATATCCATGTGCAAAAAAAAAAAAAAAATCTATATACAGATCTTATACCCTTCACAAAAATTACCTCCAAATGGATAAGAGACCTAAATATAAAATGCAAAATTACAAAACTCCTGAAGGTAACACAGGAGAAAACTAGATGACCCTGGATTCGGTGATGCTCTTTTAGGTACAAAGTCAAAGACACAATCCATGAAAAAAATACTTGATACACTGGACCTCCTTCAAATTAAAAACTTCTGCTCCATGAAAGACAACATCAACAGAATGAGAAGATAAGCCACATACTGGGAAGAAACATTTGCAAAAGACACATTAATAAAGGACTGTTATCCAAAATAGACCAAAAACTCTAAAAACCCAACAATAAGAAAACTAACAACTGGATTAAAAAATGGGCTAAAGACCTCAACAGACACTTCCACATAGGATATATACAGATGGCAAGAAAGCATGTGGAAAGATACTCTCCATCGTGTGTCATCAGAGAAATGCAAAAGAAAACAACAACGAGACACCACTACGTGCCTAGTAGAGTGGCCAAAATCCAGAATTCGGACAACACCAAATGCTGCGAAGGGCGTGGAGCAGCAGACACCCTCAAAAGTTACTGGTGGGCATGCAAAAGGCAACAGCCAGTGTGCAAAACAGTTTGGTGGTTTTTGTTTTGTTTTGGTTTTAAACAAAACTAAACATACCTGGGATGCCTGGGTGGCTCAGTCATTAAGTGTCTGCCTTTGGTTCAGGTCATGATCCCAGGATCCTGGGATCGAGCCCTGCATCAGACTCCCTGCTCAGTAGGAAGCCCTGCTTCTCCCTCTCCCATTCCCCCTGCTTGTGTTCCCTCTCTTGCTGTCTCCCTCTCCATCAAATCAATAAATAAAATCTTTTAAAAATTAAAAAACAAAAAAACAAAAAACTAAACATACCCTTACCATATGATCCAGCAATCCTGCTCCTCGGCATTTACCCTAAAGAAAAGAAAACTGATGTCCACGTTAAAACCTGCACACGAACGTTTATATAGCCGGTTCATTCATAATTGCCAAAACCTGGGAACAACTAAGACGTCCTTCAGTAGGTGAACAATTAAACTGTGATACATCCAAACACTGGAATATTATTCAGCACTAAAAAAGAAATGAGCTCGCAAGCCACAAAAAGACCAGGAGGAACAATAATGCATATCACAAAGTGAAAGAAGACAGTCTGAGAAGGCTAAGTACCACATAATTCCAACCATATTACATTCTGGAAAAGGCAAAACTCTGGAGGCGATAATGAGGTAAATGGTTGCCAAGAATAGGGGCGAGAAGGATGAAAAAGCAGAGCATGGAGGTTTTTAAAGACACTGAAAATGGTCTCGATGCTATTATAATGATAAATACATATCATTACACATGGGTCCAAACCCAGAGAATGAGAGGCACCACAAGTGAACCCCAAGATAAACTATGGGTTCTGGGTAATGAGGTGCCAATGCAGGTTCATCGTTGGTAAAATGCACCATCCTCCTGCTAACACAGGAGGCCGGGCACATATAGGGGTGTGTGCAAAATCTCTGTACTTTCCCCTTAATTTTGTCACAAACCCAAAACTGCTCTAAAAAAAATTCTTTTTCAAAAAAGTGTTTGAGTACCATCTCCCTCTATATTTATAACTCACGGGTACTACCTACCAACTATTATAAATACTGGCATGTGCACACTATCGGACAAACTAAAAAAATAATCATAAAAGCAAATAGGAATAATGTGACATATACCCCCTGGGCTTCCCAGGGGCTCACTCTGTGTACTCCCCTGGGGGGCAGCACTTCTCAGCAGGGCTCCACAGCAGCATTTCCAAATGACGACCTGAGCAACAGAAAGTCACCCCATGGTAAGGGATGGCGTAAGGGATTTTCTTTTTTTTAATTGGCTCAGGGTGAGCCAAGTTTGGGAAACGCAGGAAGAGCTGGGGTTTAAGAAGAGCCAAGAGATGTCTTCATTTCAGGACTTCTCAGAGCCTTTAACTCATTCTGAGAGTATACTACGTGCACTTGGAATATCTGGGGTGAGAGGCGTTATATGCACCAGTCCTCAAAGGATCTTTTGATCAGGTAGGTGTCCTTCTCAGCATTTACTGGGGGGTGGGGGTTGGTTGGGGGGAGGGGCTGGCTTTACAAGCCCTCGTTAATGCTTTGTTAATGGAGCTCCCCGCCCCACGGGACTAGTTCTGCAGCCACAGGAACCTGTGTTTGCTCACTGTTGTATGCCCAGCACCTAGCACCTGTAGGCTGAATAACAGTTCAAATGACCGTCAGAATCCATGTGGTCACCAGGTGTCCCACTAGAGGTATCCTAAGACTCATCTTTGCAGTTAGGGCTCCCAGGGAATGTTCTCAGCAGGTGAGGATGATCGTGCTGTAACCAATGTCTCCCATGGTGGTGGTTGGGTGGGGGGGGTGTTGAAGCTAGAGGAAGCCAAGGGGAAAACACTTCATCACTCTACCCCTCTGTAAAAAGCTGTAGAATCCAACAGCTCAGGCCATCTCATTGACTCAACCAGATTCCAGTCACCATGTAGAGTGAAGTTTCAACAGGAATGATCACTAGGTGGCAAAACGCCTTCAGTCTGTGTGAGCTCTTTGACTGGTTGGTGGTGACTGCCTATATGTGCAGAGAGCGCTGTATCTCAACCCAAGGACATATGCTCTCTCCGTAATGGTGGCCCAGCCTCCCCCCAGAAACCACCCACATCCTCGAAAACTCATCATTTCCTAGTTTAGGGATTGGCAAACTGTTTATGTAATGAGCCAGATAGTAAATATTTTAGGTTTTGCAGGCCAGGCAGTCTCTGTCACAATACTCATTTCTGCTGCTTTAGCAAAAGTAACCAACTATAATACATAAACAAATGGGTGTGGCTGTGTTCCAATAAAACTTTATTTATAAAAACAGGCAGCTGGTCGGCCATGCAGTGCTCTGAACCTGGGGCCCTGGTTCCCCCTTTACTCTTTCCAGGTGAGGGGCACCTCATTTCCCAGTCAAGATGTCCTAAGGCAATGCCTTTCAAGTCCAGCTGGGGAGCCTGGCGACATCCAGATGTCTAAGCCAAACCTCAGAGCAATTACATCCGAATCCCAAGGCGGTATATTTTTTTTTTTTTTTTTTTTTAGCCTCTCCCAAGTGATCGCAATGTGGGGCCCAGGCCGAGACACACTCTTTCCAAGGATGACTTCCGTTTCCCCTTCCGGCAGGATAAGTTGCATAACAGAACTACAAGGCCTCACCCCAGAGGGCCTGCTTCATGGGCGGGAAGTATCTGTTCCACACATTTGGGTTCTAATTAAATCCTGCCTCTATGGTTCTACAGTTGTTTCCTATGTGTGTGTCCTGTCCAACCAACCAGCACTGAACTCCCTGGGAGCTGGGCCTCTGCCTCTCTCACTTCTGGCCCCTGATCCTGAGGACGACTCCAACTGGTAAAATCCAGCCTAAGGGTTGGGCCCAAAACCCATGGTCAAGCAAAGCAAGAACCCACACAAGAAATGTCTGGATTAGCCTGGGTTCTCCAGGAGAACTCCAATAAAAGAGAGGGAGATACTAATTTATTGAAGGAATCGGCTTGTTTGGCTGTGGGGACTCACAAGTCCCGAATCTGTAGAATAAGCTACTGCAGTCTTGAGTCTAGGTTCCAGGGGGCGGGTCAGGCAGGCTGGAGACTCCGGGCAGGGCTTTCATGTTGCCATCTTGAGGCAGAATTGCTTCTTCCTCATAGAATCTGTCTTTGCTTCTTAAGGTTTTCAGCTGATTGGACAAGGTGCCCCTCGTTAGGGAGGGTCATCTGTTCTCCTCCAAGTCTACTGACTGTAAATGTTAATCACATCTGAAAAATACCTTCATGGCAACAGTGCAACTGGAGTTCGACCAAACAAACAGCTGGGCACCGTGGCCTAGCCAAGCTGACACAGAAAATTAACCGTCACAGTGACTGTCTCCTCATGGTGGGCTGTGGCAGCTGCAACCGGTTGGGCTTCCGGCCGACTCCCTGTCCCCTGCCATCCATCCAGGTGGCAGCCGGCGACTATTGAGAAATGAGAATCAGGCGGCACTCTGCAGCAGTTTTCTGTGCTCCCCACCCCCCCCCCAAAAAAGCCCTTCCCCAGGTCTGAAAGTCTCTGTGGTCCGGCCGCTGCCCACCTTGTCCACCTGGTCTCCTGCATGGAACAGCTCTCACCCCACTCTTGCCACACAGCCCTCTTGTTACTGTTGGAACAACAGGCTTGTCTCCACAGAAGGCTTTTGCCCTAGTTCCCACCCTTCCAGGCAGGCAGAAGCAATGCCCTGGGACTCCCTGAGGCGGTTCCCACTCTCAGTCTCTGTAGTAGACTCCACGGAGCTCCCTCGGCTGGGTTTCTGTTACTGGCAAGCACTGAGTCCTAACTGGTACACTCATCACATCTTGATGATGAAGAATCCCGAGAACCTATCAGGAAGACTCGCCTCATCACCCAGGCCCCACAGGGATGCTCGCCTCCAGCCTGGGCCGGTCCCTGTCCTGTGTGCATTTCCCCACCCCCCTCGCCACCGGCCCCATGACTGACTTCAGTCTCTACCCAGCCCCTGTTCTGTCCACCCAATCATCCCTCTCTCCCTACCTGATCTTTATGTGCCTCAACGCCCTCCCCTATAAAGTGAGGAGACTATGAACTCCCTCACAGCGGCCCATCGAGGTCCTCTCACACATGACGCCTCAGTCAAAGGCAGTCGAGGTTAAGGTCCAGGCCTCTCCCACTACCCTGTCGTCTTTCTCTTCCCAGACATCCCACCTGCTCTGATCTGCTGTCCCCACTCAGGAAATCAGTGGGGGTTTTGGCTCTTTCCTTCACAGCATTTGCTCTTATTCTTCCTCTGGAGGCCCTTAGAAGGCTTGTTTGGGGGGAGGTGAGCTCCCTAAGGGCACAGAGGCTCTCATGCATCCCAGGATTTCAGGAGCTTCTGTCCTTCCCAGAGACCCGGCACCTTCCTCATCCCCACGTCCCCAGCACCAAGCACAGTGCCTGGACAACCTCTGTCAGGTGTTGGGATGAATGAATTGACACAATACTCCTTGTCTGCACCACTTACGTTTTCATGTGTCACTAATCCATTGGGAAGACCCTTCCCACCTCCCACCTGGAACTTCATTCCCAGCCAGGGGAGTGATCTGGGCAGGCCGCCTGATTCCCATCCCAGAGACCACTCCTCCTCGATTCTACCCTTTGCTCCACTTGCGAAGCAGGAAACCAGCCGGGTGTGGGAAGAAGAGGAGGGGCTTCAGCGCCTGATGCCGAAGGTTGAAACCATGTTGGTTTCCAAAGGGCACTCTACCAGCTCTGTGACTCAGTTTCCTTGTCTATGAAAGGGCAATGGTGCCACCCGCCTCTTTAGGTCTTTCTGCCGATTGAAAGAGATGAAACGTACAAAGGCAATGGGCACGGCGCCCAGAGCAGGCTCTTCATGTATTTTGGTTCTTTCCTCTTTTCCTCACTTTCCCCCCCTTCCCTGCTCTGGGATGATGGCCAGCTTTTTACAACTTAGATTAAAAAATAAAAATTACTAGGAATATTAGTTCCAAATGAGCCAAGCAAATACCAAACTCCCAGTGCATGCAGGTCCTGTGGGGGAGCGACCTACATGGCTACTGATCCGTGCCCCTCTCCCAAGGTCTAGTGCTGTCTGATTACTACTTAATAATCTCATCTTCTCCGCATGTGTGAAAATTGATTTTTTAATGATCTGTTCCAGAATATTTCTAGGTACTAATGTTACATTAACTCACTTATAATTCCCCAAGTGTCACAGTTCTTTAAAAAAAAAAAAAAAAAAAAAAACAGATAATGAATATCCCACTCCCAGCCATCTGGAATCTCCGGCCACTTGAGAATACTCTAGTACAAGTATTAACGGCCTACTTCACAAGCTACTTACGCAGGCCTTGGACTGCGGCTTCCTGCAAGCTCACTGGCCACATGGCATTTAGTTTTAAGAGCCCTGGAGTGGGAGCATTTAACTCCCGCATGCTGGGTTCAAATCCCAGCTCTGCTGCTTTGCCACAGTCTCTCCATTAGGTCATCCATAAAATGGGATTATAACCACACACATGAGAGAGGAGTCACTGTGAGGAGTAAAGAAAGAAAGAAAGGGTCAAGAACAAAAAGCACTTAGTTTAGTGCTTGACTCAGAGTATTGGGTTGTCTTGCAGCAGGCTGCCTTTTTTGTGGGTCTTGATTGGTAATTTCATAGAGTTCTAGCTAACAGGGTTTTGGTAGATGGTAGAAGCCGCTATCATGATGGAGATGACTGGTAGACAAAGGAGAGAGGGAAGCACAATAGATCAATGAAGAAATATGAAGGGATGAATATCCCATAGCAACAATGCCCTGAAGTGGTCCCCAAGAACACGGTGGGAGCTCAGGAGAGCTGAGGGCAACCAGCAGTGAGCCAATTCCTGGCCTTGAAAGACAGAGCATGCAGTAGGGGGAACTTGCATGATCTAGGGCTCAGGATGCTCTAGGGTCTATTTGGTGGACCTCTCGGTCTGACATCATGATAGGAAACCTTTCAAGGCAGCTGGACAGCTGTGAGCTCTGTGAGTTCTGTGAGCTCTATCATGGCCCAAGCTCTAGCAAAGAGATGTCAGACTAATGGACACCCTAGCTTGGCTAGGCCCTTTCATCGGGTTTTTCATTCATCAAATGATTTCTGAAGGCTTTCTGTGTGCTGCTTCTAACCTTGCCACTCCTCTTCCCCACCAGCAGCCAGAACATTATTTGTTCATTCTTCAGAAATTAAACAAAGCTGTCACTACTTTGTTTAAGCAATGGTTTCCATTAGTGCAGGATAAAACCCAAGATCATACTTGATCAAACTCTCCCCCACCCCCCAGCTCAATCAAACACATTGGCCATGAACTGGATCTTGAAATAGGCCAAGTTTACTTCCATCCCAGGGTCTTTCCATTTACTCTCTGGTCTGCCTGGAATGCTATTTCCCGAGACCTTGGCATGGGTCACTTTAGGTCTGAACATAAATTCCAGCTTTGCAGCAAGCCTTCCTAAGCACCCCTGGCTATATCTTTGTAGTCACTGTCAAGACCAATGCCACAGAACTTTAAGCAATGATGGACATACTCTATATCTGCACTATCTATACAACAGCCATGAGCTACTTGTGGTTATTAAGCACACAAAATGTCACTGGTCTGACTGAAGAACTTATTTTTTTAACTTGATTTCATTTTAATAAACTTTAATCTGACTTTAAATAGCTGTACATGCCTAGTGACTACCATACTGGACAACAACAGGTCCAATACCCTGTTTTATTTTCTTTATTGCACTCAGTAGCTCAAGTTCTTTTTATTTGCTCATAAGTTTATGTCCATCTCCAATCATTAAAAACTCGAGTTCCATACAAATATAGTAATTTTTTCTTTCTTGTTCATAGCTTGAAGCCCAGAGTCCACAACAGGATCTGGCTGTTGGGAGGCACTCAAATGTGCTTTTAATATGTAGGCTTGTGTCAAAAAAGATACTGACATAATTATCCTCACCATCAATCTCAGATGGATCTAGATAATATTCATCTGAAAGTAGAGCTTTCCACCCCAGGATCTGTACCCCATGCAAGTGAGAGATGTGTCAGACTTGTTACAACAAATGGTGGAAATATTCACATTTGCAAAGGACCGCCTTTTTCCAATTAGTTAGAGTAGATTTAAGGTTATCTGAATAATAAGCTGTAATCATCTGTATCCAGATTGATTTTCTTGAGTGAGATGGAGTGGAGGTGACTAGCAGCTTGGAGGAGAAAAAGTACATATGGGAGTCTATCACACCGATAAGCATCAGCTGTCTCTTCTACTCAGGTGGGAAGAAACAGCAAGTGACAAATAAGATTGCTTTGGTCTGTTCAGCATCTCTTCTCCCTTATTTCAGTAACGGAATCCCAAACTTCTGATATAGGGGGAGATATCAATCAAGGGGACCCTCACACTCCAGCATGTAACCCAGGCTAACCAATCAGAGTCCTTTTTCAGGCAATGCAATGGATGCCGGGAGACTGACTCTGACATACTTTTTAATTTATTTTTTAAGATTTTATTTATTTATCAGAAGGAGAGGGAGAGCGAGCGAGCACAGGCAGACAGAATGGCAGGCAGAGGCTGAGGGAGAAGCAGGCTCCCTGCTGAGCAAGGAGCCCAATGTGGGACTCGATCCCAGGATGCTGGGATCATGATCTGAGCCGAAGGCAGCTGCTTAACCAACTGAGCCACCCAGGCGTCCCTCTGACATACTTTTTAACATGGGTCACAAGTTGCAGTGCCACTGCTCGGGGCTGCCAACAGCCATCTTGCCCCACACTCAGAGATCACTCTCCTGAGAACAAAGCCACACAGAAACAAAAAGAACAAGAGCTGGCAAGGAAAGAAATTTGATCAAATGATTTGGGTCGAATTTTGACTCTAGTCATGCTTAAAGGCAGAGTTACACCCTAGAATACCCAGATAAGTGAGCCAAAGATCCCCTTCCAGTTTTTGATTCTCATTTTGCTTGGGTTGCTGGACCCTGACCGAGAGCTGAGAAACACTGCCATCAACGCCTGCCATAAGACCATAAGATTAACTTCCCTGAGCCTCAGCCTTTTCCACAAGTGAAAGAGAAACAGAAACAACTACTTATGTTATTTATTATTTTTTTTTTTAGAAGTAACAAAATTTATCCCAAGATACAGAAGTGCTTGATGGAATTCAAGGGACTGCAAGCAGCCCGGCCTTAGGAAAGGCTTGGAACTGGGATCAAGAAAGCCACCAGCCTCCTGGGCCAAGTTCTCTCACTTCTCCTTTCTGTCCCTTTCCAGTCTCCTCTCTAAAGGCTGGTTTTCTTGGCCCATGGGTTCACAGAGCAAAGAGAAAGACCTATTTGCACCTTTCTACTCAGAGATTAGCCCAGAATAAACTGAAATTTTGGGCCTGATTCCCAAATCCAAGGTGAGGAAATGTGACTGGTCCACCATGTGTCAAGTAGTCCTGGGTGAGTGGAACAGTAATAAGGTCAAGCTACATAAACCTGGTTCTTGGAGCCCATCCTCATAAACGAAGGGGCTACTATGGCAGGGAGAGTCATTTTGAGCCTGGCAGAGACCTCAAAATGTGTCTACTATACTATATACAGAAGATTTTACAAGGACTTACTGACCTAACATACTGTATATGAAATCATCGGTGAGAAATCATTGATTGTTTCATGGCTCACATTTAAGAATTGTAGGTTGAATCAGAATATGTGACTTCAAGGTCCAAACCAACACAACAGCTTACAAGTCTAACAAATCATCCTATAACAAGCTCCTTAAGTGTCTAATAAATAGATGTTCTGGTTCAAGTAAAAAAAAAAAAATTCCCTAATGGAATAGCAAAATGTGGAAGAGCAAAACTCAACCAGGGTGCTTGGGTTTTAGAGCATGATGCCTTTATGCAAGACAACATCCTCTGCCTCTAAGGTAAATCCATATTCGCAGGGCTGCCTATTAGAATATTAAACTGTCTTTAAATTATATACCTAAATTGTTCTTCTTCAATTCCCAATAGACTTAAAAAAACTTCTTCATAAAGCCCAATTTAAGTAAGAAATAAATCACCCTCTAGTCTCTACATAATGATAAGTTTGCCATGCTTGCTGAGAAGAGTGAAGAAGCAATTAAAAGGGAGACACAGAATATGTGGCCTTATTATCATGGTGAATACTGCAATTTAGAATGTTCTAGTACTTACTATCACAGTAGTCCAGTTGCTCTGATGATTTACTTCTGCATTTCTCACAGGATGTTAATTAGAGGCAGAGACATTCAAGGCCACAGCATACATACCACAAAAGGAGGGGACAGCCCCTGCCAGTTACCAAGGTAACAAAGTATAATGTCTTTTCCATCACTACTTGATATTTTATGAACAGCTTCTCAGATGAAGAAAAAATAAGTGATCATTAGTGCAGTGACCACTAGGGTGCCTAATGTGCAGGGCTAGGTTTCCAAAGACTGACCTAGTATACACTTGGGGTGGGGATATTGTTGGGGGTCAGGGTAAAGAATGGAAGGAAGAGCAACCATAAGCTCTTCTAGACACATCGAGAATATACAGAATTTTGTAAAATCTAGAAAAATGTTATTATATTTTCAACACAAAGTTCAATGTCATTTCATAAAATACCAGTATTATCTGAAGCTACAGCAAGGGTGATATGTCCAGATACTATACTGTGTCCTTGCTTAGGATCTCTTAAGTTCTCCCACATACTCTCCTGCACCCTTATGATCCCATGAGGAAACTGCAGCTGGGCATGACTATGTAATTGCCTGAGGGTTCTACAGCTAGGAGGTAGCAAAATCTACATTGGAAACCCGATGTGATCCAGTCCAACACCTATGCCATTTTTGGCTGCCCTGGGCTGCTTTCCAGAATTGCAACTTAACAAGGTATCATGGAAAAGCATGCTTCCATTGCAACATACCTATATTTTACATCGTCTTGCATTTCATGGGTATTCTGAATACGCTTGAGTGAGCTGACCTGTTTGAATTACAATAAGTTGAGGAAATGAGATGTCATGAGTCAAGAAATGGAAAACTAGAAATTAAACACCAGGACATTCCTTAAGGATTCTGCGACAATTACTCAAGAATAAGGTGGAAGATTGTAAGGTTGTGATCTTTTTCTTGCTTGGCCGCCCCTGTTTATTTCTGTTATGGCTTTAACTTCATATGACAATAAATAAATGGGATAAAAAAAAATGAACATCAAAATAACAAATAAGAGAAGCCGGTAAATCCATTTAGTGCCCTGACACTTCATTTGAGATAATGTTTTGGAGAAAATGGATAAACTCTCCCGTGCTGACAATACAGATCAGGAACTGCTCTGTGGCGACAGAAAACGGCTTCAATTTCATCTTGTCAATGGAGGTTAACCTTCTCTATAACCTTAACAAGGTCCATTCTACCAAGCACACTACAAAGGCTCTGAAACACTTCCACCTAATAAACCGCAAGATGCTGTTTGCTTTAGAGGCCTTTCGGATCAAAAAATGGAATGTTTTCAGGCTGCTGTGTTGGGACCTTGAAAAAAAAAAATCATTGTGGGGCAGAGCCAAGATACCTAGACTTAAAACCAGCAACCAAATCTTCAAGCTGTTAACGATGCAAATACACACAAAAACCTATTTAAGGTTAATATTTCTCCAGTGCATTTCAATAGCAATAGCTTTCTCTGGCTGCCAGGCAGTTTAACAGGATTCATGATTCATTCATTCGCTCTCTCAATTAACACTCGCCAGGCACCTGTGATGTGTTGGGGTGGCTAAAATGGCAGTGCAGAGGATCCCATGTAGTCTCCTCCATGCCCTAATATTCTTCGCAGCTCCTGTGGGCCATGTAACTAGTTTGGCCAATAGGCAAAGACTGTATGTCACAGGTGTCACTCAACATCTAAAGAACTTGAGAGAGGGCTCAGTATTACACACTGTCTTTCCCTGTTGGGGCAATTCCAGTAGCTTCATTTTCCAGATAATGGAAGGTGCCTGGGCCCTGGAGTTGTCCACTGGAATCATATTTCAGATAATGTAACAGAAGCTTCATGTTCCAGATAATGGAAGGTGCCTGGGTCCCCGAGTCTCCCACTGGAATCATAATCCAGATAATATAACGGAAGCTTCATATTCCAGATAATGGAAGGTGCCTGGGTCCCCGAGTCTCCCACTGGAATCATAATCCAGATAATATAACAGAAGCTTCATGTTCCAGATAATGGAAGGTGCCTGGGTCCCCGAGTCTCCCACTGGAATCATAATCCAGATAATATAACGGAAACTTCATGTTCCAGATAATGGAAGATGCCTGGATCCCCGAGTCTCCCACTGGAATCATAATCCAGATAATATAACGGAAGCTTCATGTTCCAGATAATGGAAGGTGCCTGGGTCCCCGAGTCTCCCACTGGAAGAGAAATGCCCTGGATCACTCACCGACACACAGCGGCATTTACATAAGCAAAAAATAAACTTCCGTGTGTTAATCCGCTGACATTTTTGGTTTGTTTGTTATACTGACTAATGCAGTTGGGCCCCAGGCTAGGCACGTCTTTGAAAAGATGAGAAATAATATAAATCCCTGCCCTCGTTTATTCAAATCAAAGAAAACTGAAAATAAACATAAATTATGGGTATCAGTCTTTTATAAAAATGTTAGATTAGTTTAAACCACCTCAATTCACATTCAGATCTCCCTGCTCACTAGTAATGAAGGCATTCTATTTGGTTGAAAGCCTTCCATTAGTTTAAAAGCTCCAATTGTTGAACCATCAACATCTATAAGAGTGTAATAAAGGACGGAATAACTAAGTGTTATGAAAGCGGAAGCTATAGCCAGATTAACATTCATGAGTTTACCCACCACTGTCCTATTCACAATCATTTAGAAATACAAATACAATAATAAAAAATTTCGACTTACAAAGAAGCCAAACGCTTCTGAATTCCCCACCCCCTCCAACAAATGACAGCAAAGTCTGGAGTTTCTTTTGTGGCATCTCAATTCTACTCTAATTATTATGGAAAGAAACAGTATTAGAGAGTTACCAAATACAGCAAATGCAGTTTGTTGGGAATTGGAGTTATAACTTACATACTTATTGATGCATATTTCTCCCCAGTGTTAGCTTTAAAAGGAAAAATATATTTAATCTGCCAACGCAACCCAAAGAAACATAAATATATGGCTGTTCAAAGGGAAAAACTCATTTTCGAAAATCCCCTTGTGTATATTTTAGCATCACTTAATGAAAATTTTGTATAAACCAATAGACCTGATATGGTAACGTGGTGTGAGGATGTTTGTTCTCATAAAGACCCATTTATATAAACTAACACAGACATTGCTTCACCCCTCAAAGCATCACTTCCCTCTCCTCGGAAAGCTACAAATGAATTCAAATGTATTCATTTCAGAAGGTCTAAGCAAATGGAATTCAGATAAACTCATCTAGCAATAGATTTGCCTGTAGTCGGGGGTGGAATAAAATGAGAATGTCTATTAGCTTTTCAGCTGCTTTGGAGAATGAATGCCGTGTACAGTTTTTGGAGAAAGATGTAAAGGCTGGGCTTTCGAGAACAAATAGCTGTGGAAGAACCGAGAACAGTTAGCCATCATTTCACATGCTCGGGCTGTTCTGAAGTCTTTGATCTACCCCCAGAGAAGCCACGGAAGCCAGGTCACTGAGAAGCTAAGCTACCCCAGATTCCAGGGCCATTTTGAAATATTAGCCAAAGGTTTTCCAGAGGGTGGTAATGGAGATCACACAGCTTATCCAACTGCTTGAGGTTTCTGAGAAATCCTGCAGGCAACCCAGAACACATTGAAAACACAACTCTACTTTGGCTTTCAAAGGAGACACCAAAGGCAAGTGAAGTTTTGGGGAGAAGCTGGTGATTGTCCCAAAGCCTTGGAAGACAAAATACATGTGTAGCTTCTCATCAGATGGTCCTTCCTGTTTCATTACCCAAGGGTGGCCCAGCCAGAGGCCACTCTTTCATGTTTGACCTCTACATTCTCCTTTCCAGAAGCAACAGTGTTAGAGCTGGATATCTCCAGGGATCTTGGATTCCGGGAGGCCGCAGGGAAACGAGCACCTCCAGACCTCGCTGGTTCTCCTGACAGAGGCGAAGCCACACACAGGATCAGAGAGTGTCCCAGGACCCAGGGACGCCTGTGATCATGACAGAGAGGGATGATCTCGGGCCTGAGTCAGAAGGCCTGGATCTCCCGCTTGGGATTGCATTTACACCTGCATGAGTCTTCAACTTTTGGAGCCTCGTCTCCCACATCTGTCAGCAAGGCATTTCCACCAGATGGCCCCAGGGTTCACCTCCCTGCTTCCAAACATTTCAGATTCTGGAGTTTGTTCCCATGATTTTCAGGCTTTGAACACCACCCATTACAGTGGTATATGGAAGCAGAAGTCCATGTTTCCCATCAAAAGTGCCCCAAATGGAGAAGGAATTAAAGTAATTTTGGAAATCAGGAGGCAGCCCAAGGTGACCAGTCACAATCATTAAATTCCTGAAAGTTCCATATGGAAGCTTAAAATTTGCATGCCCATTTTTTCTCTAACTTGTTTGCAACCCTGCTTTTATGCTTTTTCTTATTATAAGACCCCTATTTCAGCAATTGAAATGTGTACTGACCCCTACCCAGGGACTGAAAGCAACACTGGTAGTGGGGCAAGGCAGCAAAATGGGATAAGAAAGCATAATGAGGTGACCCAAGATGTAGGAAAACGTTTTTGATTATGGGATGCAGGCTCAGTGGCTGCAAAGTCACATGGCTCTGTAGCAAGCAATGATCTCAGCAAAAGGATTCTGTCTTCAAAATTCCACAAAGAGGCATCAGGGAAATACAAATCAACACCACAATGAGATACCACCTCACACCAGTTAGAATGGCTAAAATTAACGTCAGGAAACGCCAGATGTTGGAGAGGTTGTGGAGAAAAGGGAACCCTCCTACACTGCTGGTGGGAATGCAAGCTGGTGCAGCCACTCTGGAAAACAGGATTTAGGTTCCTCAAAAAATTGAAAATAGAGTTACCCTATGACCCAGCAATCGCACTACTGGGTATTTACCTTAAAGATACAAATGTAGTGATATTTAGGGCAAGTAGTCTCCTGGGAGTCTTATGTTCTGATGAACAATTAAGGGGAGAAGAGATTCTCCTGAAGGGGCACGTGTACCCGGATGTTTATAGCAGCCATGTCCACAATAGCCAACTATGGAAAGAGCCTAGATGTCCATCAGCAGATGAATGGATAAAGAAGATGTGGTATAGATACACAATGGAATATTATGCAGCCATCAACCCCACCCCACCCCAAAATCTTGCCATTTGCAAGACGTGGATGGAACTAGGGGGTATTACACTGAGAGAAATAAGTCAGTCAGAGAAAGACAATTTTCATATGATCTCTCTGATAGGAGGAATTTCAGAGGCAGGGCAGGGGTGGGGGGAAGGGAAGAAAAAATGAAACAAGATGGGACCGGGGAGGGAGACAAACTGTAAGAGACTCTTACAAACCAAGGGTTGCTGGAGAGGAGGGGGGTAGGAGGGATGGGGTGGCTGAGTGATGGACTCTGGGGAGGGCATGTGCTATGGTGAGCGCTGTGTATTGTGGAAGACTGATGAATCACAGACCTGTACCCCTGAAATAAATAATATATTATATGTTAATAATAATAATAATAACTCCAAGAAGAGGTATGATGCAAGAGCAAAGAAATGCTTTCTCAGGGTCAGCAAACTCCGCATGATCTCTGCAGAAGGAGCACCCAGGGTATAAGCTGAGAGGTGTGGAGGAAGTGTGAAGTCCATTACAGATGTGACGTGTCTAAGCCCACGCAGTGGGTGAGATTTAGGGCAAGTAGTCTCCTGGGAGTCTCATGTTCTGATGAACAATTAAGGGGAGAAGAGATTCTCCCAGCAGCTTACAGAATTCACCCTGGAAGAGATAAGACAGCCTGCCCAGGCAGAGCCGGATCTCCCCGCTTCTGGAGATAGGATGTGCCACTGGATAATGACCCGTAAAGAGCTTGACTAACAGCTGCCCACTGGGCCTCCTAGAGCATTTATTCCTCTAAGATATGAAAATACAGGGTTCAATCAGTTGCTCTCAACATGGCCTCATGTTTAAAAAACATGGCTTACACCACTTCTTCCTGTAATGAAATGTTTTAGTAAAATAATGTCTGTCAATGATGGCATTGTGGCTGCAGGACATGGGGACTGATACGGGACCCTCTCTTCTACTGAGCTCTGGTGGCTCTCTGAGAAGGCAAGGTGAGGAGGTAGGAAGGCACACGGGACTCCATCTTCAAGAAACAATCCAAACATGGGAGAGTTGAACCCTGCAACACAGGCAGGGAGAAGGCTCCAGAAGGTGCTATAATTAAGGTTCCCCAGACTCCAGGCTTTCTTCCGCCAGGATCAGCTTCCACTGTCCTCTACCACCTGTTG
The DNA here is from genome assembly GCF_964662115.1 of Mustela nivalis. Lineage (NCBI taxonomy): Eukaryota > Metazoa > Chordata > Mammalia > Carnivora > Mustelidae > Mustela > Mustela nivalis. Next base: position 290,945 of record NW_028135915.1, read on the forward strand.
TGTTCATTAATTAATCATTTTGATCACACTGTTATTTTAAAACTTAGGTATATTCTTTTGAAAAGATCACTTTGTATCACAGCTCTAACTGGAAAAACTTGCATCCTACGCCATGAAGTAGAAAGAAACCTTAAAAATACAATAAAAAGAAGCAGTGGTATTAAATTCTAACTAACTACAGCTGCTTGCTCTCTCTTGGTTAAAAAATGGAAGATAATCAAGAATTTGAAAGATCTTGAAGATATATTAATGTTAAATTGAGACTTTCTTCCTGTTGTCAGAGGCATTAACTGAAGAGAATAAGTCTATCGATGCCAGTCCAAGTTCCCTGCCTGTGAACGTCCCTGAAAACTCCTCTCCAGGGGCATCCAGAGGACACAGCCATGTGGGGAAGACGGCTCTATGTCACGCGATAAGGGAGCCACTGGGGGCTTTCAACCTCAGGAAGGGTCTGATATGAAGTCCAGGAATCTCTAGGAACTATGGAGATTAGACTAGAGAAGGGACAACCAAAGCTAGCCGACTGAGACAGAAACCCAGGCAGGGGACCAGGACACCTTAGACCAGGATAGTGGTGGAGAGAAAGGATCCGGAGTCTGACAAAATGTGGTGACTGGCTGACATGGACACATGGTAGGCAACAAGTCAAGGGTGCTCCTTAGACGGATGGCCGGTGTCAGTGAGTGGATAGTGGGACTATTCTCAGAGAGAGGAACCGCAACAAGAGAAGCAGGCGGAGGTGAGTCGGGGGCAAGATGGCTGTTCGGTTTTTAAATCAGCGGTAATGGGAGACAGACAGCCTGGCAAGGTGGATAACCAGGCAGGCTCTGGAGTTGAGCTGAATGGTGTGGAATCCCTGTTCCACCACTTACTAGGCATTACTGTAATGATCTTGGTCAAGCTGCTAATTCATCTTGTGCCTCAGTTTCCCCATCTCAAAAAAACTAAGGGTAGCTCTTTCCTCACAGGGTGAGGAACTCCATGCCAGCTAATCACTTTGCCTATGGGGCAGGTCACTCTAAGCTCTAAGAATTAGCTATCAGTATCATTCCTAGAAGCCCAATTTATCCACATATCTGTTGATCAACGAACATCCTTAGAGTGACCAATATGAGCCAGGCTCTGGGCTAGTCTCTGCTGACAGTCCCCAAAAGGACCCAGCGTCCCCTGTATTGCCCCTGATGGGATATCCAGCCACTAAATTGCAGTCTTAGGTACTGCTTCTATTTTTTTTTTTTTCAAATTTTATTTATTTATTTGAGAGAGAAAGGGAGCAGTGGGAAGAGAGAGTGGGAGAGAATCAAAGCAGACATGGAGCATGGAGCCCGACGCGGGGCTCAATCCCAAAACCCTGAGATCACAACCAGAGCTGAAACCAAACGTCGGACCCTCAACTGACGGAGCCACCAGGTGGCCCCATCTATGGCTTCCTCTGAGGCCGACTTGAGAGACACGCTTTATGTTCCTATGTATACCCACCAACATCTTCAACAGCCAAGGGAAGGGGCTATTGGAGCCTTAGGAAACTATAACGCTGCCTTCCGATTTAGGCAAAGCATTAGTTGCAAACTAAAAAGCCCACTTTTTATTTGGCTTGACTCTCAAAATAGGGTTGAATGGGAGACAAAACTAGAGGTAGAGAATAGCAGTTGAACTTGTGGCTCCCCCAAGACCCCAGGAAGAGCCCAAGGAAACCGACAGAACCTCCCAAGCATGTTGGCTAACTCTCTTAAAAGGAGAGTTCTTCATTTATCCTAAATGAATGGATTTCAGTACCAACATGTCAAAGCAAAACAAAGCAAACAGCCCTCCAGCCCTGTCTCTTCCCTTGCTTCAACAGAGACTTTCCGTGCCCTTTGCCATTTTGCCAAAGGAAGTGATTCAATTATGTTATTCTCCAAAAAGCCGAATCACTGGCAGACCTTGGAGATCCTCTGTTCCAGATTAAATCAGGACCCTGCTGCTCATGTAAAGTGTGCTCTTTCCTTTACAACTCACAAAAGGACAGCGGCAGTGGAAGTGGACCCCAGGAACAAAGCTAAGCACTGGGAGAGAAGCACAGGCCACTGCTTCAGTCTCAAGCTCCACAGGGACCATCTCTCCCCCGAGCTCCTTCACTCATTCCCAACCTGCCCCACTATTCAGGGTAATATTTTACTTAGATCGCAGTTCTCCTAAGATTCCGTGCTCAGAGTCACAGAGAAAAGTTTGATGCAAACATTTTTGGTATAGTTTAAGTTTACAAATAAAGACTGGTGGTTACAAAATATTTCCTGAGCTCCACTAATATCACCACTGGATTATAGAGGCGTCCTGTGGGCTATGTTGGCCAGTCCCTTAAAGCTACAATCAAAGACTGGAGAAACTCAGCATCTCCAAAAGATGTATGCAGTAAACAGCGTTCATCCCTGGAACTCAGCCTCATGAGGGCAATGAAATATTTAATTTAAACGTCTTCTTCTAAGTGCATCAAATACTGGTGACCCAGACCACCCTCCTCCTTCTGTCTGCCCCCAACAGTCTCATTTTTTCATATTCCCTTTCTTCCTTCTCTTATTTCTCTCTTTCTCTCAATCTTTCCTGCTTCCTTCTTTCATGAATCTCCTTCAGTTACAGCCAACATTCGCTAAGCAGTTGCAAGCCAGGTCCTGGGTTAAATGCTTTCATGCATCACTTACCTTATACAAAGATAAGAGGTGTGGTCTTAGTTCCTTTGGACCACTATAGCAAAATACCTTTCATAAGACCAGCTGGCTTATAAGCAACAGAAATTTATTTCTTAGAGTCCTGGAGACTGGGAATTCCAAGAAGGTCAAAGTGCCCGCAGATGCAGTGTCTGGTGAGAACTTGCTTCCTAGGCAGACTACCTTTTTGCTTTAGCTTGGCATGGCAGAAGAGGTAAGGAAGTTCTCTGGGGTCTCTTATAAGGGCACTAATCACATTCATGAGGTTCCCACCTCATGACCTGATTACCTCCCAAAGACCCCACCTCCAAACACCATCACACTGGGAGTTAGGATTTCAAACTATGAATTTGGAGGGGAAGGGCACAAATATTCAGCCCACATCAGGATTTTATCACCATCATCATCATCTCTATTTCACAGATGAAGACCCCAGAGTTCGAAAGATGAGGCAACTTTCCCAGAGTCTCACAATAACTCTCCCAACTCTCCAAACTACAACTTGGCGGGGCACCTGGGTGGCTCAGTGGGTTAAGCCTCTGCCTTCGGGTCATGATCTCAGGGTCCTGGGATCGAGCCCCGCATCAGGCTCTCTGCTCAGTGGGGAGCTTGCTTCCTCCTCTCTCTCTCTCTCTCTCTGCCTGCCTCTCCCCCTACTTAAGATTGAAGTAAATAATATCTTAAAAAAAATATGACTTGGCTCCTTCAAACTACCCCATCTGGCTGACTCCATAATGGTTCCCCCTAAACCACCAAGCTTCTTTCTCTTCTACCTCCCCCCTTCTCCTTTTCCATAAGCCCAAGTGGGTTCATGCAGTACTGATGTATTTCCAAAACTCTTCCTAGGTTTACAGTTCAAGCACAGAAGGGAGCCCACAGGGGCTGTCACGGGTAGCCCACAGAGCTACACTCCCATTCAGATGCCATTTGGGGCTTTATTTTGAACTTTTTTTCCTGGAGACAGATCAACTGAGGTAGTGTTCTGTACCTTTTTGCCAGCTAGGACTCCTCTTATTTATTCAGTATGGGGAAAATGCAGCCCTGGACCTCTCACTTTATTACAATAACAATAACAACAACAACAACAACAACAACAACAACACACACACACACACACACACACACACACACACACACCAGCTGCTTTTCCGTTAGAAAGTTAATTAAAGTTGGTTTTTAGTGCTGAGGACTTGATGGTGCTTCCAGTGAACAGGCTACAAGCCACAGTATGGCAAAATCCACCAGGAATCTCTGAACTTTTCTTTTTATATGATCCTTGTTTCTCAACCCAAAGATAACACCACAAAATGATGAAGCAAACCTTTCGACACTGGATTGCCTACAAAATCCCAATCAACTGTCCCAAACTTTTGAAGGCACCTACTTTCCTAGCTCTATTTGTAATTATAGTGTTGGGCAACTATTGAAACTCAACGCAGCTCAAAAATCACAACATTATAATGAAGCAGGTCCCTTTTTACAACTATTTTATATTGATTGTACTAACCTTCTTCTTCTAAACTTTTCCACATGTTTAAATCCATTTTTATTTAAAAAAATAAGTAATTTTTTTCCCAAGACCCCAAAATAAATAAACACAATATATGAATAAGATTTGGAATGTTACTGAGCAGTGCCAGCCATTGAGGGGAAAATGTTGGCCCAGATCAGCAAATTCTCTTCCTTCCAAAAATAAAAAGGCAACAACATCAGCATAATTACTGGTTTGTTTGGGGTTTGTTTGTTGTTGTTTTTTTTTTTTTCCTGTTAGGTTGTGGTTTTCTTGGTTACAACAATGAGCAGAATAACCAGAGTAACACTAATATCATATTAAAGGAATCCTGAAATTAACAGAGGTACAACTCAATTAATTTGATACTTCAACAATTTTTTCTGTCCTCTCCTTGATCCAATACCAAAATAATAATAATAATAATAATAATAATTTTATACAACACTACTATGGTCATCAGAGTTCTAAAGATGCCCCCTACCCAAAATTCCTGTACCTTAATTACTCAGTTACACATTAATCTGGAGCTATTGGCTGATGGAAATGAAGTCTCAAGTCAGTTGACCTAAAAATATGAGATCTGGGTCTGATCAAGCTTTAAAAGCAGAAAGTTATTTTTCTGTTGTTGACCAAAGAGGAAATAAGACATATTTGAAGCACCAGAAGGATTCAGTGTGTCCTTGATGGCTCTGAGGATGGTAGGGCCACATATTAGGGCCAGAAGGCAGTTTCTAGGGACCGAGAGCAGCCCCCAGCCAACAACCAGCTAAGCAGTGGGGACCACAGTCCGACAGCCACATGGAACTGAATTCTGCCAACAACATGAAAGAACTGGAAAGCAGATTCTTCCCAGAGCCTCTAGATGAGAACCTAGCCCAGCCTACACCTTGGTTTCAGACTTGTGAGACCCAGAAACCAAGTCAAGCCTATCCAAATATCTGACTACAGGAATGTGAGATAATAAATTGGTATTATTGTAAGCAGCTAGATATGTGGCAATTTGTTAAGCAGCTCAAAAATAGCAACACGCACACACACAAAAATAAATAAATAAAATAAAATAAATAGCAACACACCTACCATGTGCATGGCTCTCTGCTAGAAGATTCCAAAACGAAGTATACTCACTTATGTGGTCAGTTACTGAGCAGTCTTTCTCCCAGAACATAAGCTAAGAGCATCTCTTCCTTTTATAAGTCCACCAAGCTATGTGGCATCAAGTCCTTTTGTGAAAAGTCAGGCACAAATGAACAACAGGGAGAGGTACAATCAGATGACAAATAACAGATTGAAAGCCCTCTAGGACTGAGCAGATTGGAGGATGGAAGAACATCCTGGGAAAGTGTGCAATGAACAGCCAGGTTCCTTACAGGGCTATTTAAGGATCAAATAAAAATAAAATAGGGGCGCCTGGGTGGCTATGTTGGTTAAGCGACTGCCTTTGAGTCAGGTCATGATCCTGGAGTCCTGGGATCAAGTCCCACATTGCTCCCTGCTCAGCAGGGAGTCTACTTCTCCCTCGGACCCTCCCCCTTCTCATGTTCTCTCTCTCATTCTCTCTCTCTCAAATAAGGAAATAAAATATTTAAAAATAAATAAATAAAATAAATAAAGCTGCATCAGTAATTAGATTCTAACTGACTTAAACAATAGGAAACTGTATTATGGGACACAACAGGAAGTCCTATGGTAGGGAAGGGCATGACTGGTTTGATTGACAATGACTTGAAAGACCCAGATTCTTTCCACCTCTTTGCTCTGCCAATCTGTGATGATTTTGTATTCTACTTGGTGGAAGATAGCTGTAGCTGTTTTGGTCTTTGCATTCAAAAACAAGGCTGTCCAGGAGCAGATTAGGATCGAGGGAACATTTTCCCCAGAGGCCCCCTAATAGGATTCCCCTCCAGTTTCATTGTGCAGAGTTTGGTCACATGCCCAAACCTGAAACAATCATGTGCAAAGGAAATAGAGGAAGATAAGCTTCCCCCAAAGGGAAAAGACCCCTGGAAAAACAGAGCTCTCCAGAGAAGGTGTAGGCTCGTAAACCAAATCAGGGTTCTATTAGGATGGAAGTGAGGGGCAAGGAGGCTGGGTGGACTAGCAGTAGCATCCCGTGTAGAAGCTCTTAGCACAGGATTGGGATAAAGGATGTGCTCGAATGTTGGCTGTAATGTTCATTATTTGTGCCTTATCTCACTTAATCCTCATAGTGATCCTAAAGAAGAGTCTTTAAGGAAACCCTCCTAATATGTAGCAGAACCAGGATTCAGACCAGGGTCCAGCTGACGCTCACTGATTTGGAAGTTATTGGCTCTGCTGGAAAACTGTAACCCCAAGTTTCTAGTGTAAATCTGTCTAGTCTCTTTTAACCAGACTGGGTGACGGTGACACAAATCTGGTTGAGAATTAGGACTAGTAAGTGGGAACAGGACACTGGTGAGGACCCCTGCCACACACCCAGCCTCCTCAAAAGAAGAGCGCACTAGAACAGACTGAAAGGGGAAAATACAATCTTCGTGGGCACAAATCACTCCCAGGTGGAACCCGGGGCTTCTGGAGACTGCTTCCTTGATCCTATCTTGCCCTTGTAAAATAGGAGATAAAGTCCATAGCACCAGATTTTTTTCTTCTGCTACTGATGTTCCAATGTTTCTCCAAATTATTATTATAGCTTAACAAGAGATTGAAACCAAAAGGTATTTTTTTCTTTAAATGTTTGTGTCTCAGAAAGGAGAGAGACAGAAAAAGGACAGAAAGTGCTAGATTTTCTCTTCATTATGAGGTTCAACCAAGATAAAAGATTTCCTTTTTTGTTTGTTTGTTTGGATTAAAAGGGATATATTCTTAAAAACAGTTTTGGTTTTGATGTCCATTGAGTACACATTTTAAATAGTTTCCAGAGACATGGATCATGCACTCATCTCTTTGGGATGGCATGCTGCCACAGACAGGAATTTTCAGTTGCAAGGGACAGAAAAAAGCAAGTCCAACTGCTTAAAGCAGAGTACAGTACCGGCTTCTGGAAGTGAGATATCTGGAAACAGGAGTCTAAGGCACAGCTGGATATGACAGAGCCTCAAATAATGTCATCTGGATCCTGTCTCACTCTGTCTCTCAGCTCTGCTTTCTTCTCTGTAAGTTCTATTCTCAGTTGGGCTCTCTCCACCATGTGGCAGGAGGGCTTTCATAGCCCAGGGCTGAAACCTCTGCAGGAGAAAAGAGTCAGTCTTCTTCTGCAGCTCCAGCAAAGCCCCAGGCTTGGGCTCTGATTGGCTCTGGGAGGGCGATGGGTTCATCCTTGAGCCAATCACTGTGACCAGGAAGATACCACTCTTTGACAAGGCATGGGGCAGGGCGTAAACCCGGAGGGCTGATGGATCCCCAACAAAAATCAGGGGATATTACTAAAAGAGGAAGAATAGAGATGAGGTGGGCAAATCACCTTCAGAAGACAGCATATCTTCTTACAGTGATAACCCATTCTTTTTTTTTTTTTAAGATTTTATTTATTTATTTGACAGACAGAGATTACACGTAGGTAGAGAAGTAGGCAGAGAAGCAGGCAGAGAGAGGAGGAAGCAGGCTCCCCGCTGAGCAGAGATCCCGATGCGGGACTCGATCCCAGGACCCTGAGATCATGACCTGAGCCGAAGGCAGCGGCCTAACCCACTGAACCACCCAGGCGCCCCAGTGATAACCCATTCTTAATCCTATCATGTCAGCACATCAGCAAGTAGAAAGCCACATGTATCAAACAGGGAAAAGGCAAGGGACAGAGCTGGTGGACGCCGAATTCCTATACAGCAACCAGGAGGAATAGGAATAGTTTGAATGACTTCTTTATCCTCATCTTATCAGACCGAACCTCACAAAATTCCCATTTTTCATACGTTAAAACCCCTCAAATATCAGCATTGGCATCCAATTCCTCCTAAAATGATGAGCGGATTCTAATTTCAGCAGACCTGTTCATATGAATAAATGCTGGTATTGATGTAGAACTTGGACCAGGGCTTTCATTCTAGCCCTAAAAATTAAATACCAAGTATGTTAATGGATTAACCTTAAAAGAAAAAACAACAGGGGCACCTGGGTGGCTCAGTGGGTTAAAGCCTCTGCCTTCGGCTCAGGTCGTGATCCCGGGGTCCGGGAATCGAGCCCCGCGTTGGGCTCTATGCTCAGCAGGGAGTCTACTTCCTTTCCTCTCTCTCGGCCTCTCTGCCTCCCTGTGATTTCTGTCTGTCAAAATAAATAAAATTTAAAAAAAAAAAAAAAGAAAAGAAAAGAAAAAACGACATGCAAAACTGTAATATCGGAAAGTGGACCAGAGTTTATCGGGGATGAGGGACAGCGTAAGGAGACTGGTGATAAAGGGTATAAGAGGACATCTGGGGGTGAAGGAAATGTTCTCTACAGTGATTGTGGTGGTGGTTACACAACTAAACACCGCATTTGTCTAAACTCATCAGACTGAACGGTTATCATTTAGATTCTCTTGTATGTAAATTATACTTCATCATAGCTGACTCTCCAAACAATTAAATTAAAAAAATAAACCACCAGATGAAGTGGTGTTTTATTGACAAAGAAATTAAAGCTTCCATGTACAACGACTTGGCCAAGAATCAGGGGAAGACATGCAGCAAGATTCACAGCAAAGTTAGAGCTGAGGGGCCCCTGGAGGGCTGTTGGTTCAGCTCCTTCATGTACTGACGACCATCTTCCCGGACGGCCATCTTCCTGTGTCAGGCTGGCCTGGCAGGCTCTCCCTCCCCCTCACCTTTAGGTAATGGCATCCTGATTTCCGTGATCTCGGCCCAAGGTGCTGACCACAGCGCTGGATCCAGGAGAGAACTCAGACACACGCCATGCAGCAAAGCACCCCCACGGGCAAGGCACCCCCATGAGCAGGGCAGGTACTGGGCCCAGGTGGAGAGAGCAAGAGTGCCCCAGCCTTCTATGGGAACTACCCATGAATAGATGAGCTATGAGAGTCAGACAGGCTCTTCTGGCCTAAGCCAGTTGGCTTTGTGTGTTCTGTCAATGTGCAACCAAAAAGGTCCTGTTCGTGTGAACAACGGGGGATGTGAAAACCCTCAGAAGGAGAGGGTTCTGAGTCGAATTATGTCCCTCCAAAAGATACATTGAAGTTCTAATCCCAGCTACCTGCGAATATGTCCTTATTTGGAAAGAGAGTCTTTGCAGGTGTAGTAAGTTAAGATAAGGCCGAGAGGGCCCTACACGCAATATGACTTGTGTCCGTGTCAGAAGAAATGCAGAGACATGGATTCCTATGGGGGAAATGGACCCACACAGAGGCAGAGATGGAAATGTTGCAGCTACAAGCCCAACAATGCCAAGGATTGCCAGCAAACCCCCAGAAGCTAGAAAAGGCAAGGAAGGACTCGTCCCCAGAGCCTGTAGAGGGTGGTTAGCCCTGCCAACACCTGGATTTCAGACTTTAGCCTCCAGAACCGTGGGATAGTAAGTTCCTATGTTTGAAGCCACCTGTGTGTGGTACTTTGCTACGGCAGCCCTAGGACACTAACACTGATCCTGGTACCACGAAATAGAGGGTTGCTGTAACAAACACCTAAAAACATGGATGTGGCTTTGGAATGGGGTCATGAGTTGAGGTTGGAAGAATTTCGAGGCACGTGAGAAAAAGCCTGGATTGCTTTGAGGAGGCTGTCAGTAGAAGTAAGGACATTACAAGCAATTTCAGGAAGGGCTCACAAAAGAGAAGAGGGCTATAGGAAAGCTCCGTTCATCTTCGAGAATACATATGCTATTAGGAATGGAAGGTCGCTGGAAATAGGAAAGGTAGAGGTTCTTCTGGTGAGGCCCTAAAAGGCAATTATGCATGTGTTATGGACAGTGGAGGAAAGGTGATTCTTATGTATAAAGTGGCAGAAAACTTGGCTGAAGTTCTGTCCGGCTGTGGGGTGGAAAGTAAAGCTTGTGAATGATGAACCCGGATTCTTTCGCTGAAGAGAATTCAAAGCCAAGTATGGAAGTGGTGGCCTGGTTTCTGCTTGCTGCTTACAGTCTAATTCCAGAGGAAGGAGATACATTGAGAGCACGGTGAAGCAAAAAAAGAACGCGCACTTGGCGATCAGGAACATTTGTTGCCCACCCAGATACCAAAAAAATGAGAAAGTGAGCTCTGGAGAGAACAGTAAGAATGTGGGTGAGCCCACTTCAGGTAGAGAGATGAGCGGTGTGACTCCCGCCGGATCCAATCAGCCATTTCTGCAGGAGCAAGGGATAGGAATGGGATCATCCAGGAATAATCCGTGGAGAACCCTCCAGTTTGTTGCCACAGATGCCCCTGACATTCGTGGAAAACTGTTACGTCAGCAGAAACACAGTCAGCCTGGCCTGAAAGAGACAGAGAAGAGCCAAAGGGAAGGAAGAAAGAGTCTGAGGGAAGAGCCACAAATTCTGAGGCCAGAGGTGGGACCCCAAGGGTAGGGGCTGCCACCTGTGGCCCAGAAGGTGGACCTGGAACCCCAGATGATTATTCTCAAGCCCTGAAACTTAATGGAACGTGCCCTGCTGGGTTGCAAACCTGCTTGAGACTTCGATTTTCTCTTATTTAGAATGGGACTATCCACCTTATGCCAGCCCACCATTCTATTTTTGGAGGCAGGTGACTTCTTGCACAGGTCCGCAGATGGAGAGGAATTTTGTTCCAGGATGGGTCGACCTGGAGTCTCACCCATACCTGATGTAGATGATTTAGACGATGAGGTTTCGGGCCTATTTGGATTGATGATGTTTAGGTGAGATTTCTGACTTACAGTTGATGCTGGTATGGGTTAAGATTTGGTGGAGCTGGGATGGAGTTGAAAATCTTTTGTACGTGGGAAGGGTGTGAATTTGGGGGAGCTCAGAGGGTAGGCTATTATGGATTGCATTGTGTCCCCTCAAAAGATATGTTGAAGTCCTAACCACAGGTAGCTGATAATGTGACTTCTGTCCTCCAGAATCATGGGATAACAAATCCCTGCTTTGTTAATCCAGTGTGTGATCCTTTGCTATGGTATCCCTAAGAAACGAATGCGGATGAAGACTAACCCAGCTCCCCAGAGCCAATCGACGGCAAATCTGTGAACTGTGACCCTGATTTTTAGATTGATTCGGCTTACAAAGAAAAAAAAAGAATTAAATAAGTAAATACTTTAACAACCATTTCTTCCAAAAACAACTAGTTGTTACAATTACTGCATTTATAGAGAGGATTCTCAAAGAGGAAACAAATTGTAGGTGAGCCTGTGGGTGTGTATTTATTTATATTTATTTATTTAGATACGGAGTGACATAAAATCAACAGTGAGTTTATTACTTTCCTTAATATAAAGAAACACAAACTTGAAACAAAACTTAAAAGGGTGAATTAGCAAATCTTTTCCGACAAAACCATGAAGACACTATGTTCATTCAACGGAGTGAATCTGACTTGCCCTATATATTCAGTTACGTGGATAGACAAATTCCTATATTTATTTAGCCAAATCTTCAGTATCAACCAACGAGAGCAATTCTTTTCCTTTCTGCTGTGTATATCAGAAGAAGCCAGAGCTCTGTCTCTCCTGTGTTTTGTATCATCCACTCTCTAAGAAGCAGGAACCGAGTGTGATTCATACAGAACACATACTGATTCTTGGATCCAGCCTCTCTGCTCTCTGTTATTCCAACATAGCACGCAGGACTGAGGGATTCAAAAATACAGTTCAACTATTACATTAGAAGTAGTTTGCCTTTTCTTGTTTTTCACTGAAAGGCTGATTGAGTGATCCTGACCACTCTAAAATAAATAAGTACGAGATAAAGTCTCCTGTGGTTCCCAAGTACCCATGATTAAGTTCATCTTGAGTCAAAGTGAGACATGAAGAGCTGCGAAATAACTACAGAGGAATGAGTCTCTGCAGAGATGATGTATGGCCCCCCTGACAAACAGAGGAACACAGCTCGCCTTGCACTTGGAAAGTTAAGATGCCGTGATGATGAAAGAATGCAGAAGCCAAGCACCTGCCGCAGAGTCCTGCGTTCTGGACAACAGAGACAGCTGAATCCGTCTGCTCCGCCAGCACTCTGGAAGTCTGGGGTGGTTTGATACACGGTTCAGTGGTGACCAATGAGGTGCAGACAGACCGCACTGCTGAGAACATGAGGTCTGCTCACTCGTTTTTCTTCTTCTGAGCTCGCTGGCACTTTCCTGCAAGGTGTGGGCCTTTCAGCAGCCCTGCTCGACCTCTTGCTCCGTCCCCCAGTGTTTGAGTGGAAGCAGACCTCTCCTCTACTTTTGACCTAAGGAGGACATAACTTACTGGGAGTGAAGACAACCCACACGGAGAAGAACCTGAGAGACAGTTCCTGGTGACATTGTTCAAATGTGCCCAGGTCCTGATGACGTTGTTTGAATCACTGGATGAAGCATGGTCTGGACTCTGGGTCTAGAGAAGATGGTTCCTCCTGCTCCAGGGGAGAAGCTCCTGACTCCGGCCTCAGCAACCAGTGCTCAGTGGCCAACTCAGAGTGGGACATGTGACCTGGGCTAAATTTGTCAGGCCAAGTAGAGGCAACGAGCTTCAGTTGAGGTTCTTACGTTGAGGTTCTAGGGAAGCAATTCTTCTTTTCCACTTGGCTTTAGGACTGGACTATAGCCCAGGAATATGGGACTCAACCATGAAAACTGATTCAACTGTTCTTATGACCTATTCTGAGACCCTCTACTCACCCTCCCTGGAGACACATCTCCCCTGGAACATTTTTGTAAGTTTTTTGGTTGCTGTGTTCCTTTGGGTTGAGTTTTCTGTTTTACATAGTCAATAAACAAGGCCTTTTCTACTGTTAAATTCAGTATGAGCTGGTCATTTCTGGAACCTTCTCTCAGAGGAATTATTGACGGACCTGAATCCATTACCTTCGATTCAGGTAATGGACTCATTACCAAGAGCCAAGGACTCATTACCAAGGGACCCATTACCAAGGACTCCAAGGCCAAGATCAGAATCATCCTTTTTAGAATGCTCCAAAGTATCTTCTAAAATAGCTCAAAGGCGAGGCACCAGAGCGGCTTAGCTGGTTAAGTGTCCGACTCTTGATTTCAGCTCAGGTCATGATCTCAGGGTTATAAGATCAAGCCCCACGTTGGGCTCAGCCCTGGACTTGGAGCCTGCTTAGGATTCTCGCTTTCCTCTCCCTCAGCCCACCCTGCCTCCCTTTCTAAAAAAAAAAAAAAAAAAAAAAAAAAAAAAAAAACCTCAAAAGGTGAGTTCTCAGTAATATATGCCATTCATTACAAGAAAGATGAACCCACATGGCTTTCTTCCATGATTGCCTAGGCATCACCGTCAAAAGAATAGGGAAGCTGAACTCTCCAGCCCGTATTTTCTCTGATGTATAACTGTGACTTCATAAGAGCTAAGCAATGTCTTGCCTGAGTGTCAGCAGAAGCAACAGATGGATGCTCTCCTGTCATCGTTCAAGGCCAAAGACCATCTAAACAAACAAAAGCACCGTGTGGCTCCCAGGCTCCCAGGCCCCGCCACACCACACGAGATGCCGAGTCTTCGCTTCTGTGGTCTGGCTCACCAGCCTTGTGTATTCTATATTTGACTGCCATGAACACAAAACACTGGAAATAGTTCATTTTCTGGAAACTTCCTCTCAGAGCCACTTGAGGTTCTTAGATTTGAACCAGTCCCCCTCCTGAAATAACATCTGAAACGCCTGATGTTCTCCCCAGCGTTGCTTTTCCAGGATTCCTCTTCTGTTCTCCTTCCATACTTTCCTCATGTTAATCGTCTTGACAAGGAAAGCATCATTAATACGTTCACCCAGCATAATGGAATTTCTCAGATATGCCCTCCACACACCTCAGATAGATGATTTTTTAAGAAAAACAAAAACCAAGCAGTTGCCACTCCTGAGGCAGTTGTAATCTATTTTGAATTGGAACAGATTAGCGCTGAGAGAAATTATGCAACACTGATCAAAGGGAAAATGAGCTCGGGTCATCTGGTTCACAACATTTGCAAACAAGGACCCTCCCGTTGGCCGAATAAAAAGCCCCTATTGTGTCATTAGCTGAGATGTCAGCATTTGGTTTGAAAAATGTTCCTCCTGAGGGGTCCTTTTCCCAGATCCCACCTTGAAGAATCTGGAATGTGGAAGAAACCTCATCTCTGGAGCATAGGGTTCAGAGACATGCCGTTCCAGAGGAGTCCAAGGTGCAGAGAATGCTGGAAGGGGCTGGCATGGGCAAGCTCGGGCAGTCACGCCAGACCCCACACACCGCAGGCGCCCCAGTGCTGCGGGCAGGAGGGGTGAGAGCGTCGTCCTCGGCCTGCAGTCAGGCACGGCTTGGACCCACCATCGAGATGCCTCCTAAGATATCATCAGTTAGGAATCCAGTCATTGGGACAATGCCACAAATATGACCTGACTGAGAAGATACCATCCTCCTCAAGGGAAAGAGACAGAAGGATATCCAAAAAAGCAAACATGACAAACGGTGAATGAATACCCATTAATTCTGGGTGGTAATCAGGGATGGCTACATTACTCACTGTCTTTTTCTGAAAGTTTTTAAAGAAAAGGCAACAGCACATGCGGAAGACGCCTGACTGGTGGGCCCGGAACCCCAGCCTCTGGCCTCTTCCCTCCCTCTTACCACCCGTGAGGCCTCACCTGAATCAGCTCCTCCTGGAGGCCTCCTTGTTCCCATCTGGGTCTTTCTCCTCTCTACGCTCCACACATGTTCCCCTGTGACAGTTCTTGACCAAACTGGCCAGTTTGGGAACAGAGAGCCTGAATGGGTAAAGGCATTGATTCTGACAAGGATATCAAAGGAAGACAGACAGCAGGTCAGCTGGGAGACACAGAAGGCGTCAAACTCGAAGCATCTTGCAAAACCACAGGTTGGGCAAAGACATCTTGAGCAAGACATGAAAATGTCTCCCCTTCTATGAACACAAGTGGATGGAACCCAGCATCGAGGCAGCCCAAACTTGCCCCTGACCTTCTTTGTCATTACCAGAGCTGCTCTTAGAAACCCACTGCATCCGCCCATTCGGTCCACTCAGAGCACACCGATGGCCAGTCACATGCCCAGATGGTTTCTGTGATGAGCACTGGAGACAACATGGATAAGGCAATTCCTGCCTTCAGGGAGCTCCAGGACAAGCAGGCCAGAGGCCCTGTAGACACACACTCTATGGAGCAAGGGTGTGGCTATGGAAACCACAAGAATATAGCACCGTTGGGCCCCTACTTCTTCTCCTCCCATTTTAGTTGTATCGTTTTTGGTTCTTCCAACTATCCAAGTTGTTTGTACACATAACAGAAATGAGACCTGAAAGCTCTGAGTGTCCCAACACTCCCCACCTCCTCCCTCTAAGAGATAATCATCACTGGTCATGACAATCACTGATGTGGATTCTCTACTTTCTCCCCATTCATATACAAATGTATATGTGTGTGTGCATGTATATTTATATACATGTACACGTTTATAGTTATCTATACCTATATCTACAGATACTTCTACACATGCATATCTATATATACATATGCATATATGTATACATACAGCCTATATGTACTCTTCTGTGTTTTACTTAGAAAGATTTTTTTTTTTTTCCTATGAATTAATAAAGTTCAGGCCTTGTTACCCAAGAGCTTTAATTGACAGACAGAGATCACAAGTAGGCAGAGAGAGAGAGAGAGAGAGAGAGAAACAGGTTCCCCACTGAGCAGACAGCCTGATGCAGGGCTCCATCCCAGGACCCTGGGATCATGACCTGAGCTGAAGGCAAAGGCTTTAACCCACTGAGACATCCAAGTGCCCCCAGACTGTTATTTTTTAATATGGAAATCCTAGAAGCAGTTCTGAGCAATAAGCCAAGTTCTGAGTAAGGATTCGTTAGCCCCTACAGCCATGTTATACACAAATATACAGCTCTAAGGATCTCAAAATTCAGGCCACTCACCTCAAGTCAACAAAAGTGAGAGCTGCATGCGGCTGGCAGCTGAGTGCCCCCTGGGGAGGAGAGGGTCAGCTCTAAGAGCCTCAACTCATGTTACTTGGTCCCCTTAATTTGTTTCCCATTTCAGGGGGTAGTTGTCCGTGGACCAAAGGAGCTGGAAATGTGCAAGCGAAGAAATAGGCTAATTTATGAAAAGGCACCAGGCAGGGTTCTCTGGTTGCAAGCAATGAGTGATTTAAACCAAGAGGGAATGTTTTAAAGCATACAAGACCTCAGAGAATCAACAGGAAGACTGTAGAAGAAGATTTGAGAAAGAAGGAATGAGAGCCACCATGGATTTCCAAGTGGCAAAAATTATACACGTTATGGTCAGGGGAACGGCAGAGGAAGAGAGTCAGGGACATTCTGCAGAAACTGAAATCCTGGGAGAGTCCGACAGCCAAGTGTGGCCCGGGGGCTTCCCTCTGGTTTGGAGAAAGCTGGGAAGCTGGTTAACAACATTCAACCAAGGGCATTCATTGAGGAAGCATCCAGAAGAAGATGAGAACAGATGATTGGGGGAAACAGCGTGTCATACTCAGCGTCTTTGCTACACTACATGTGGATAGGTCTCTCCTCCTTCCTGGCTGGCAGAGACTGGGCATCACCTAGTGGTTTCGTGTCCACCTTCAACACGGGGCAGCACAAGGAGGAAGCCCAGAAGTGAAGGGAATTGCCGTACATAAAAACAGGATCTTCAGCGTGCTCTCCCCACCAAAATAAAACGACAGCATGTTTTAGAACGCTATAAAGTGAAGATGACTTTGTGGCCACTTTGATCTGTGACCCGTGACTCAGATCAAAGGAAGAGACCATGAAAGTCATTTTCCTTCCCAATCTCTTCTATCTGCCTGTATTAAAGACAAGACCCGGCAAGACACAAACAGGAAGGCTGAACACAACGTGACCAACCCTTCGAGGAAAAGGTCCCAAATCCCCGCCGGCCGGCTGCAGAGGGACAGCAGGGTCCAGAGTCTGGTGCCACGTGGACTGCGGAAGCTCGGTCTCTCTCTTCCCGGTAAACAGAGAGCAGACCCGTCAGACGAGGGCAAGAGAGCATCCCAGAGCAAAGGGTCCTTCCCCTTCCCAGCCACCTGATTTCTCCGAGCAAAGAAGCCTTAAGCAATTAACAGTCACAGACAGGGATAGCTTCTATGGTGAGCCAATATACAGAAACTGGAGCCTGCCCGTTAGGAGTTTTGCAACAAATTTGCCACAACCGGACACTGCCTAAAATGAACTATGCCTCATCACCATGGCCGCCTGCCCACCTGCCCACCACACAGAGACACACATATGCTCAGAGGACAAAACTAAACAACCCGGGAAAAGGCAGACAGCTGGTGGTATGTAAGAATTCCTGGTCTAGCCTGGATTCCCCAGAGACTGGTTCTGGCATATGAAGCTATCCCTTTTCTCCCTGTCTGTAGGTAGTCTCTTTGCCAATAAAATAAAAGACGTGGATTCAAGGCACTTCTTCCTCATTAACCGTTTCCCTTTGCCTTCTTCCTTACTTTCGTTCAGCACCTGCATGGCGTGAGCGGACGCACGTTACGTCTTTAAATGTTCCACACAGACCTTCCCTATGGGTATTGTCCACTGAGAGCCATTTCTACTGGCAAGGCAGGCTCGGGGAGATGTAGATCATATTCCCAGGCAGCAAGCAAATCCTGGGATGGCTCCAAAATTCACCAAAGCCCAAGCTCTTTCTCCACGAAGTGTCTGACCTTCACTTGTGACGGGCCATAAGTAAGTCCAGAACCCAGTTTCTCAGAGGGCTGGCCCAATGCTGCACATACAGATGCTTGATTGGATTAATGGATGAATAAATGATTATTGAGGGAGCAACTAAATTAAGCCAGATCAACCAAGCAGTATGATTCTTCTTTAAAAAAATATTTTATTTATTTATTTATTTTTTAATTTTTAATTTTTAATTTTTTATAAACATATATTTTTATCCCCAGGGGTACAGGTCTGTGAATCACCAGGTTTACACACTTCACAGCACTCACAAGAGAGAGAACATGAGAGAGAGAGAGAGAGCACTCGCACCTGCAGGGGGAAGGGGCAGAGGGAAAGGGAGAGGCAATCTCCTTGCTGAGCAGAGTGCCCAATGTGGGACTCAATCCCAGGACTCTGGGATCACTACCTGCGCCAAAGACAGATGCGTCACCATATAAGCCGCCCAGGCGCCCGAGCCGTATGATTTCTATCACTTTTCAGCTGAAGATTTGACGATGCTGTGTGGATTTTAATCCATTGACAGTGCATTCAATTGCAAAAAACAAAAAACAAAACAAAACAAAAAAACAGAAAAACCACCCAACAATGACTTAAATAAGTAAGAGCTTTGGTTTTTTTCATGTGTAACAATGTCCAGAAGTGGGCAGTTAAGGACAGATAAGAGCCACTCAAGAATGCCACTGAAGAACCAGCTTCTCCCGTCTTCCTAGGCTACCATGCTTAGCCAATGGCTTTCATCTTCATGGTGGCAGAATGGCTGCTACATCTCTAAGCGAAGTATCTGTGTTTCAGGCAGGAAGAAGAGAGAATAGGAAAAGCCTTCTCTTTGCAAATCTTTATGCTGTTAAGTGGTAGGAGAAACTGTCTCTAGGAGACAGACCAATTTGCCATTGGTCAGAACTAGGTCATTTAGCCATTCACAAGTGCACACAACTGAGAAATCACGGAGAAGACAAGGGAGACAGGGGTTGACATAGGCTCTGTGAGTCCTCCTACAGAGCCTATCGTGACGGGTCCATTACTTAAGTCCCTATCAATAATTTAATCAAATTCAAGCAAAGGGAATAGTTTGGTTTTCTTAGTTCCAGAGCCAATATAAAACCATGCATAATTAGAGACTTGAAATTAAAAGTTTTTGTGCTATTACCATGCCAATCAAATATATCATCCTTCATAACTCATTCACCCCACGAGCCCTTGTTGGGCCAAGGATAATTTTTTTTCGATGAATGATATCTGGCACATAAAAGGCACTTAGAAAGGAGTATTAAATTGAAATAGATCATATTTGTCTAATAATGAAGAAGAAAATGTTTCCTTAGTGCTGGATGCAACAATTCAAAAGAAACAGAAGATGAAATTCCCACCCTTAAAGAGTCTGTAATCCAGCAAGAGAGCTCTGGAACACAAGCATGGACTGTAGGAGAGTCACTTCCGAAGCTATGGTAATGAGACAGGCAGCTTGAAGGTAGGAAAGGGAAGCATGCTTAGGGTGGCGTTTGATCTGGACCTGTCAGAAAAACACCTACCATGGCTGATGTCACTGTTAACACCACCATCGGCCCCCAGGAGGAAGGCTCAGTGCTGGCTGCTTTTCATACTAACCCTCAAGTCTGTATGATAACAACCCCCATCCCCTGACCATACACACACTCCAGATGCTTAAACCCAGGTCTGAGTTGCATCTCTGGAAATGGAGAGACGAGAGATTGGGAGCACCCCAGAGAAGGAGCAAAGAAGGAACACAGGTCCAGGGTGTGAGTAAGGAAAGGGTGGGTCACAAGCCTGCTGGGTGCTGGAAAGGGCCACAGGGGAGTGAAGCACAGTCTGGCCAGACAAGGTCAGAGAACCATCTGAATCTAAGAGGAGGTCTGGACTTGTGGGTATCAGAGTAACAGAAAGACCCTAGTGACTCAGTGTGATAATAGGATGTCACTGTCACACTGGAAAATCCTATCAGACAGCTGTGTGGCAGGGAAGAGAGGAGAGGCAGAAGGGAGGGGAAGAAAATTCAAGAGAGTGAGAACATGATCTCACCACACAAGGAAAGGGCACTCCCAGGGGTCAAGGGCAGACTTACTTGGGTGGTTTGCCAGCCACCCACCTTCTTTGCGTGTTTTGTGAAAGAACCTGTCCCCTGGCCACAGCCTAGGAACCAGGGCTGTGAACCACAGCATGATGAAAATACAGCCAGTTTCTCCCTCCCAGGAATCTGGGGTCGGGATTCAAACCAGCACTGGCCTCACAAAGGTACGAGTTCAGGGCTGGGACTTGTGTTATTGGCAAATCCCAGAAACCAGTGCTACAAAGAAGTTGAAAGGAGAAGCAGCAGACACTAGTGGGTGGGAGAGAAAGCACCTAACGAAGTTACTAAGAACTCCCCTTGTCCTTCCCCAGCCCTTCAGCAGACCTTGCTATTTTGTTGCCCTTGGTTCCATAAGCTTATTCTCTATCTTGGTTTAAAAAAAAAAAATTAATCTCTCCTTCGGAGGCTAGCTTGAGTGTTTTTCCTTCATTTGCAATCACAGTGTCCCCCAATGGAGGCAAAGACATTCCAAAATAAGACATGAGAAGGGCTGGACAAAGGTGACTCCAGACTGTTAGCTGTGATGTCCAGAAGATGGGAGGGAGGCACCTCCAACTGACGCAAGACTAGCATGATGGGGGCAGTGGGGAGAGTGATGCTGTTGATCTTTGGACAATGGCAAAGTTTCTCATCTGTGGCGGGGTGGAAATATGGAGGCAGTCAACCAGTGCCATCAACCCATACCTGGTCAAAAATCGGCCATTGATATTCCAATGTATCTTGTGTGAAGTTATAGCACAGGCACCAAATTTATGTTTGCTCTTTCATTCCAATATTCAATACTTAACAGAAGCTACCAGAAAGTGGAAACAAAATGTATGTTTTACCAAAGTAAATATGGCAGATTAATCTTTGTGCTATTATATAAAGCTTAGATCAAGTACATCATTTATAAAAGTGATCACCAATCTACTAGTGCCTCCCTTAATGATTGTTAAATTACCCCTTTAATAGATAATTAATGCATTTAATGCCTCTTACCATAATGATTCCTTTTATGCAAATTTGACTGATAATAGCTGGCAAACACGATGTCCCCTTTGTCATGATTTAGCCATCTAAATGCCCTTACTACAAAAGACGGGTCACCTTAAATGCTTTTAATAATAATCCAATAATCCAGTGCAGTTTTTTCTCTGAACAAAGAAATATGCATCAATTTTATACATTGATTTCTCAAAGAGTTTTTCGATCTCCCAGAGAGCTGCTCTGAAGATCTGCAATAAGAGGTCATCCTTATTTCCCAAAGCAACTTTTTTTTTAGAAAAATTTTCAGAACTTAAAATTATTTATGAAAGTCTTCATACTCCTTCTATGGGAGCTAATAATGATAAGTCACCCATCCTAAGGCATATCATGAAACACAAATTAGGAACTAAAATCTCCTACACGTCAGCCTGCAAAATTATTTTATTATCACACTTAAAAAGTAACCCACAAGGAAGTTAAAAAAAAAAATCACTTATGGGATGCCTGGGTGGCTCAGTTGGTTAAGTGGCTGCCTTTGGCTCAGATCATGATCCCAGCATCCTGGGATCGAGTCCCACATCCAGTTCCTTGCTCAGCAAGAAGCCTGCTTCTCCCTCTGCCTCTGCCTGCCACTCTGTCTGCCTGTGCTCACTCTCTATGACAAATAAATAATTAAAATCTTTTTTTAAAAAATCACTTAGAAACCAATAGATTTTCCTCATGCAAAGGGCATTATGATCATAAAGGAGAGACTGCCTCACTTCCTATCCCCTTCCCAGAGAGTTAACAAAGCCTTCATATCCTCAGAAAAATTTTAGTTAGGTATTCAATCATCACTAATTCATTATAATTCTTTTTGTCTCTGATACTTTCATGAATACAACTACCACAAAACTGATATATACACAATGTGTACAATTTACATCTATGTGTCCTCTCCCCACCCTACCAATGAGCTGCAGGGCAGCCATACTGTTTGTCCACTTGTGGCCAGTGAGTGGTGGTATATCAACCCGCAAACGCTCTTAGCCACAGACTGTTTCCCTTGCTACCTGTATGTAGTGTTGGCATCTCTGGTTGCCATTCACTTGGCTTACTGACTAGCTAGTTTAACTATCTCGGCCGCCCAGAGAGGTACAAGGGGTCATGTCCACCCATGCTGTAAGAAATCAAGAAAAGAAGAGAACATGGTTTCTAGTGCACCTAGGAATCTTCCAGAAAATGGACCTATAGGCAATCAGGGATCCTTGGACATACTGAAAAGATTTCTTGAACATCTTTGTGATCTGTGAAGAGCAACCAGCAAGGTCTAAACCTGTTGGCTAAGGCCTACTATGATTCATAGTAGGCACCCATCTTCTGATTCTCTTCTGTTTCCTTGCATTTCCAGGAAAGCAACTCTATGTAAAATAAGATCTGCAAGAATCTAACTTGGCAAGAATCTAACTAGGATCTGCAGGAGTCTAATAATCTAATATGGGCCAGAGTGAACCAAGGAAACAACACACAAGAAATACCCAAGGTATTGGGTTGGAGAGCCTCCAACAAGCATGCCCATTTTGCATTGCCCATAATGGCTAAACTGAAAAAAATGCCTTGAAAATTATCTCAGTAAAAGAACAGAAAAATAAAGTGGTGTATTCATAGCTAGCACAGTAGTTACGAGGAATCACTGTAAAAAAACAAACAAAAAAACAAACAAAAAATCCACAAGGACTAAAAAAATAGAGAAGCAAATTGCAGAATACCATGTAGAATATGGAACCAATTATGTAAAATCATCCTAAGCCAATGCTGTGCCTTTTGTAAGGTACGTACACAGGTGTGTAATCATGATTTGAAAAATGTCAGGAAAGAGAATACCCAATTTGAAATAATAGTTGTTCTGGGTATTGCAATATGGATACACCATTTGTCAGAGTCCACTTGTAGAGATATTTCCCATGATGTGTGGGAAACTTACTTGCATGTAGCATTTATGGCTCTCTACCCTCCACACCTTTTAAGTTGAACTGTCTTCAATGTGCCTCCATCTACACTGAGCACCACAGTAAGCTTAATAATTTTTTGATTCAACTCAAAAACATCATTTTAGAAAGGACAGCCTCATATATTCACACCTATTTTTACCCACTCCAACATTTCTTTTTTCCTTTCTCAATTCAAGCCCTTCTTCTGCTACCATTTCCTTTCATTTAGAGAACTTCCTTCGGCCATTCTTTAAAAGTAAACCTGATGGCAACAAATTCTTTGAGAATTCCTTAGTCTGAGAATCCCTGTACTTTGCTCCATTCATATCCAAGAAGGATATTCTTGCTATAATTGACAGTCTCATTCTTCTGATACATAGAAAGTATTAGACCACTTCTTCTGGCCTCTCTGGTTTCAGATGAGAAACCTACAATAATTCAAATAGGTAATTCCCCTATAAGTAATGAATCCATTTTGTTTTTGCCTTTAGTGACCAGAAGTTCAATTCTGATGAGTCTCCGTTTGAATTTCTTTGGATTTAGCCTATCTGGGATTTCCCATCTTCAGCTCCTAGGATCTGTAGGTTTATGTCTTTCAACAAATTTAAGAGGTTTTTGGCCATTATTTCTTTGAATACTTTTTCAGTGTCAGTCTCTCTTTTCCTTCTCAGTCTCTGCTGATATCAATGTTATTATACATGCTGTATTATATTATGTTCTTCTGTTTTTGTCCCACAGATACTCCCCACCACCAGGCTCTAGTCTTCCTCTTTTCCCCAGTCTATTTCTGCTTTTCAGGCTGTGTAAATTCCTGGATGAATTCTACTGATTTGTTCTTAAGTTCACTCATTCTATCCTCTGTCATTTCCACTGGACTACTGTGTCCATCCAGCAAGTTTGTGTGTGTGTGAGAGAGACAGAGAAAGACACTGTATTTTTCTGTTCCACTATTTTCATTTAGTTCTTTTATGAGAACTTCTGCTTCTTGGAAATTTTTCTAATTTTCCTTTAAGAGAATTTGCAATTGCTTTTTTTTAAATGATGACTTCTTTAACATCCTTGTTAAAGAATTCCAACATCCATTTCCATTCTTAATTCATTAACTGCCTTTTCTCATTCAAGTTGTAATTTTTCCTGGTTCTTCATAAAATGAGTGATCTCCACTATGTCCTGGACATCCTGGACACTGGCTCCTATTTACTCTTCTTATTTAGTGGTCATCCCCCTGTTGAGCTGTAGCAGGAGGCTGGCTGAGTGTGTGTTAGCTTCCCACTGGGCCCTGTCAACACTATCTTGGCAAAAGCAATACACTGAGTTATTTTATTACGTTCACATGGGGTGGCAGTTCAGATCTCCTCTCAGCCCTGCTGACATCTCTCTGGCCAAAGTGATACTCAGCTCACATCGCCCTGTTGCCTCTGAGTAGGCATGTCAGCACAATTCCCTGTTGGACTCCAACTGCCATTGGAGGAGTGAAAGACTGGAGAGAGAAATGGCACAATGCTTTTCTGCTACAGAATGGACATGGACACTCAGCTTCCCACCAGGGCCTACTTACACTAGGCCTGGAGACACTGAACTGCTCACAGCCCCACCTCATACCATCTTGACCTGTCTCACTAGTGCCATATGTGTGGGGGATGGAGGTTGGCCAGACAAGAATGCCAAGTAGCTCTGCTTCACACCATCTCATCCGGTCTCATTGGGGCTGCATGGGTGTGGAGGGTAGAGATTCAGCTTCACATTGGAGTAGCAGAAAGAAGAATGCTAACAACCCTCTGTTTGTATTGCCTCATTAGGTCTTGTTGATGCCAGGCAAGGGTGGAGGCTCAGCTCACTCTGAGGCTTAGCTCATTCTGCTGCACCAGGTGGGAGATGGGAGACAAGATCCCTGCTCAGCTACCCAAATATCAACCAGTGAGGGAAACTGACACTGCCTTCTTTAGTCAGGCAGGGAATGAGAGATTAGCTCCTTGCCTAGTTCTTCTGACACCATCAGAACGGGGACTGAAACACTGCTGATTGATTCTGCTGGTGGGGAGCATGGGGGTCAGGTATGAGGGGGGATTAGCTCTCTGTTTGGCCCTATTAAAACTATAGGAAGGTGGAGGATTATTTTTGCCATTGGTATCTGGCTGATGTAGGGTGAATATTGCCAAAAAGGTTTTCTGCTATCAGGCCATCCTTTTCCTGGTCCTCTGCCTAGGGGAAACTGACTTTTCTTATAGTCTGTGCTTACTGGAGGTCCAGGTGGGAGGCTTCTGGAGTGCTCTGTATGTGATGTATGACAAGTAATAAGGAAACTCAGGGGACTCACAACCATGTGGTTCCTCATGTGTGAGGCCATCTGTCTTCTTCTTTTGACCCTTCAAAGTCTTCTTATATTCATTTTTTATATGATTTCTAGAGTCTTTTAGTGGTAAGAGGGAGGGCCTGGGTGTAATGAGGCTATTCCATCTTTGCTGGAAATGGATGGATCAGTAATATTCTAAAATTTCTTAAGGAGGATGGATTCAGGTATTACTTTGCACAGTTCAAAGTTTAAGTCTTCAAAGGCTGAAGAATATTTTATCAAAGGAAACCTAACCACTGGCAAAAATATCTGAAGATGACAACTCCACCAGTTCCAGAATATTTTTTTCAGTATTTAATTATTACACATCTACTAAGCTGCAGACACTAGCTAGTTCTCAGAGTTACAACAATAAAGAGCATAACAGACACTGTTTCCATTCTCACAGAGCTTAGGTACCCAGAAAGGGAGCTAGACACTGACCAAGTATATGAGTACTTGGCTACTCACAACAGTCATAACCATCCCACTGAGCTATATATTCCTTCCTCCCTCAGCCCAATCTCCAATGTCAAATTAAGCTCAACACAGAGTCATCTTATTATCAATTTCATAAGTGGATTTGTGTGCATTTCTTTTTGCTTTGAATCAAAACATCGTCTCCATAATATTCTGATTAAAATGTGTTAGCCTATTCAAATTAAAACCTTTTGATTTTTTTTTTAAGAATTCCTCTGCTTAATTATTTTAGCCCAAGCAAAAGGCATGGTGAAAAGGCTATGACATCAAGCAAGACCCAGTAATCCTTGGTCTCCATTTATAATTGGAATGCAGAAGATACAATGCAGACAGTCTGTTCAGAGAACTTCCCAAAGTGTCAACCTTTACTTCTTTCTCATTTTATATTTTAATTAAAATAAATTGAATCCAGGCAGGCTTTCTTAAAATTAATGCCTGAAGTGATTTAGGAAAAAAAAAAAAACCATAATAAACAGCAACAGCAGTGCACATATGCCAAAAGTCTTACATTCCTAATAAATTTGTAATGTTTCGATAAAACCTTAACAGAATCCAAGCCTGGATGGAAAGAGACACATGAAATGGGTCTACTAGCACCAAACACTTAGAGAAAGTGATCTCAATGCTGTTGTTCTCAAGTAAAAACTCACAGATCATTAGGAAAAGAAAATGCCCTTCTTTGAAATGAATTACATTATTTTGGAGAATGATACTGTATTCTAGAATTCAGTTTATTACTGAAATGCATCTGCATATTTTTTGCCTTAGTTATACATTTTGGTATCTGTATCTGAAAACACACAATTAAAAGATCTAAAACGATATGACCTTTGTTTATCCCCAACAGAAAAGAGTTTCCTATTGATTTTCTGATAATAAAAGTAATATAATTTCATCATAAAAATCAGATGGCACAAGAGGATCAAAAATATTTAAGTAGCTATATTTCTACTAGTCTGGTGACATATAGTCTTTTAGATATGTATCTATGAATATACACATTCATAAAAATGGGACCACAAAAGTTCAGGGTACTTTGCAGTTTTATTTTATTTTGTTTTGCCCGAGCATGTGGCATGGCCATCTTCCCACATTAACAAACATGGACCTTCATAACAGTTTTTACGTCTGTAATTTATTCTGAGTCCCTTATGGATGGACATTCAGTTTGAACAATCAACTTTATTAACCCATTTTATAAGCACATATTTTGATAAAACTACAAGGTTAGGTTTATTTCAAGGACATAAATTTAAATTATAATATTTTATTTATTTTTTTAAGATTTTATTTATTTGACAGAGAGAGAGAGATCATAAGCAGGCAGAGCAGCAGACTGAGAGAGAGAGAGAGGGAAGCAGGCTCCCTGCTGAGCAGAGAGCCCCCCTGATGCGGGGTTGGATTCCAGGACCCTGGGATCGTGACCTGAGCTGAAGGCAGAGGCTGTAACCCACTGAGCCACCCAGGTGCCCCTAAATTATATTTTAGAGAATGACACTGTATTCGGTATACAGAAATGCATCTGCATTTATACATGTATATGCTATTGTATGAAAGAATTTGTTCTCAAATTTTCACACTACTTAAATAAATGCAGAGAAATCCCCCACTGACAAAGTCTTCATGACTCAAGGTGTTCACTCTGATCTGAAAGTGCTGGTCTTGCCAAAGTTATTACAGATCTGGAGGACAATCCAAGGGTCTGGCTGATTTGGGAACTTTTGTAGATGGACCCTAGGCACATCTAAGGGACCCAGAATACTCAAGACCTGTCAAGAAACCAAACCATATTCAGGACTAGGTCAACTCCTGAGTTCGTTTACTAGGAAGAGGAGCTTTAATCAAAAACATGAAAAAAAAAAGTTACTTGCTCGTTTAAATTCCAAATGTTGCCTCTGGGGACAAAGTTATAAATTACCAAAGTCAAACGATTCACTCGGGATCTTTGTAATAGATGCACAAATAATTCTAAATGAGCCCAACAACTCGATCAAAGCTGTATTGTTGACCCAACCCCAATACTTTTAACACTTTGATTGAAGGGGAGGTAAAATATCAGGAATTTTTCTGAAAGTGAAAAATAACGACACTGCATCTTGGTAAATCCGCAGAGAACAATTTGTATCGAAAGGGACATGTAGCAAATAACTAATTCACATGTACAAGCTCATTTTAAAACTTGCTTGGGGCTTGGAAATGTTTTCACATTTTCCCACAATTTACGCAGGAAGTTGTTGTGTAGCAAGGACATAATTAGTATTAAATATGATTAATTCATACTGTGGGGAAACTCAGGAAGTGTTTTGTGTTTTGATACCGTATTGCGGCTTCTTTTTCCCCAATCTCCATCCACAGCGCAGTTAAGGAGACATTTATAGAGCATTCATTCCCTGAAATTCTACACAGAATCTCAGATTATAATCAGGGAACTTGGGCCTTTCTCTTCCAGTGACTGGGAAATCTAACCCTCTTACGATTACATTATTCTTATTTCATGGATGTTAAATTTCCTGCAATACAATGAAATCCATAGAAAATTATGTAAAAATCAACTCAAGCAAATATTTCATTCCACCATCCAAGTAAAGATCATGGCAAAAGACAACTACTTCCCACTTTAGGGGACTTCATATTGCTGAGTACCAAGGTAGGCAGGGGAGATGGGGAGCAGAGGGTTAGCCAAGTGCCATTCACTATATAGTTATCTGTGAAGGACCATCAGTATAACCCCCAGGAGATGTCCTATTTCCTTTAAACTATGAAATCCCAGCTACAGCTGAGAAGCATCAGACGCCTCTTACAAAAGGTGTTACAATATCAGGGCTCTCTTGTAAAGACAGGATCTTGACCAATTCCCAATCTAATATAGGGTTCTAACATCCCCCTCCAATCAGATGGTTTGCTGTTTAAAAGAGAGGAGACTTCTCTTTAACAAAACAAAACAAAACAAAACAAACGAAAATTTAAAAAGGAAAAAAACTGCTTGCCATTATGATAGTTACAAAAGAACTTTCCATGGGCCTCAAGCTTTTCTGAAAATTAGTTTTATGATTTTTTTTTTTTTTTGGTTGATTAAAGCTAACCTTACTCACTTTTAACATTCCTTTTTTAAATTTGAGGATCCCATGCCATATTAGCCATGCTCTGGGGGAAAAATGTAGCTCATTAGGAGTGGAAATCTATAGCAGCTGCCAATCTTTCTGCCTTTGTTGTTGCCCAGCCTAGAACTTACTCTGTGTACTAGAGGGACTGGCTTTATAACCCCTACAACCAATCATCTCATCTGCCTCCAGGAGCATCCATCCCTCCAGCCCGAGTCTTTAAGCCAGAATGGCTGACCAAAGAGTCACCTCTTTGGACTGCAAGAGGCATCGAATCCCCCCTATTATCAGAGGCAAATCCCCAATGGAAAAGACATATTTTTCCTTTCTCAAAGTAAATCAAGCGTAGATCTGTGAAAGGAAACTCAACTTCCCTGGATGTGGGACCTCTGCATTAATGAGATGTGTTATGTGAATACAAACTAAACAAACTAAGGAACTTCACAAAAGTTTGAAAGAAAGCAATACACACCAAGAGCAAGATGGCTTCAGTAAAATAGCCTTTGGTATCCTCAACTTGCTGTTTGGTAAATTAAGAAAGGTAGAACGAGATAACCGACAGGTCAAAGAAGACTCGTTTGGATGAACACAATGACGATATAAAAAAAGTCAAAGGTAAAAAGAAAAAAAAAAGAAATACTTGGGAGTTCCATATTTTTAACTGTGGCTGGCCATTTTTAAGGACTTTTTTTAACATCCATAAATGGGCTCACACTGGCACTGGTGTGAATCATCAGCGACATCTAGTGGATCGTAGCGTTATGGTGTCTAGCCGCAGTTGGAATTCACACCAGATCTCGTACCTCAGTGCTTCACCCCTATCTTAATATTTTCTGTATGCAGAAAAAAAAAAAATAGGTAACCTTGATTTGCTTTAATTCAGTAAGTCTGTCTGAGTTTAGTCTAAAGATATGAACACGGAAGAAACTGTTAAGTTGCTTAGCCAACCTGGCGAGGAGCATGGTTGGGAAGGACCTGAGAAAAATCTAACTGTTGTTCATGAGGAGGCCTGGGTTTTATAAAGCTACATTGTTACTCTGATTGATTTAAATAATTCAAGTGCAAGAAGAAAGGGTTGCACCGTAAACAAACACGGAGGTAGTAATTACGTGACTATGGCCAATGCTATTTCACCCCTGTCAAACATATTATGCTTCAGACATTTTTCAAAATGACTTGACATTTTTTCTGCGTGACATGTTTTGGGTTTGATACAGTGAAAACAGCTGGTTGCCTCCTGCTGCCTAAAAATGCAGCAGCAGAGAAGTAATGTTGAAGGCTCCTCACTTTCTTGCAGGATCTCTTTAAAACCTTGCAAAAGGAGCTCGCTGCTGTCACACGCTGGTCAGAAGGCAGGAGGGTATGGTAGGAAGGGCAAAGCCTTGGCAGGTTCTGAGCTCCTGGTTCCCATTCCCTACCTCGCCTGCCCAGGTCCTAATGTCTGACCTTGGGGATGGCACCGACCTGCCAATCACCCCACCATGGCCAAGTTGGAAAGCACCACCCACCTCCCAGCATTGTCATGACAGGTGAAGTAATCAGCATGGTGTCCGAGGTCAAGTCTGGAGTTAGCATCACTAGACTGTAAACTCGGGGCTGGCAACAAGCATGTCTTGTGTGTTTCGGAGTACAAAGAGGGTTGCCAGGATAACAAATAAAAACAAAGGACGTCCGGTTGAATTTAAATTTCAAATTTAACCGGGTATTCTGTATTTTACCTGGCTAGTCCTTCCATTTGCCCAGAGTAGTCCAACAGTAATTATCAAGAGCTCCTCTTTCACTTTCAAAATTCTCTTGATGTGGAGATAACTAGTTGTGGATCCCTGACTCCAAGCCCACACCAAGCACTTGCCAATAACGGAAGAGAATCTCCACCATGCATCTTTTTTTTTTTTTCAAAAGATTTTATTTATTTATTTGACAGAGAGAGATCACAGTAGACAGAGAAGCAAGCAGAGAGAGAGAGGAGGAAGCAGGCTCCCTGCTGAGCAGAGAGCCCGATGCGGGACTCGATCCCAGGACCCTGAGATCATGACCTGAGCCGACGGCAGCAGCTTAACTCACTGAGCCACCCAGGTGCCCCTCTGCCATGCATCTTATTTGACCCAAGGAAAGGCTCTTTTCTGGACGGAAACCCACAGGAAGCACACGTATCTGAGACGGGTTGTTAATTTGAAAAACCACCCTCTGTTACATACTCAGAAAAAATCTGTTTTATGAGAAAGGTTACTTGCTGATCGATCCGTATGGATGACCCACTTGTGGGGACTTTCCCGCACTCTACACTGCCACGTGACAAGGCAGGAAGCATTTCCAGCTCGCTCTTAGCTGAGCCCAGTCCACACATAAAAGCAACAGTCGCAGGGCTGACTTCCGGTAACACATTCCAAAACAAATACAGAGGACAAGAGAACATAAAGAAAGGAAGGGAAGAGGGAAGGAGGGAAGAAGGAAGGAAGGAGGGACCGGAGGTTCAGAAGCAGAGAGCAAACAATAAAGGACTGAGGAGGGAAAAGAGAGAATAGAAAAGGAAAAACAAAATGGCAGAGTAAAGGAAGACACAGAGGTAGCCAGTACCAGCAGACATACATAATATCTTCGGTGTAATATCTTTGAATCAAAGAGAGGAGTTTCTGACTTCATGAAATGGAAAGAAATCAAAGTGTAAGATTTTGCAAACAGACACCGCCGCCAACGGTGGTTACAGATTATTTTGTAAAATGAAAAAAAAAAAAAATCAAAGAATGCATTTCTTCACAAAGAGAACCATTAAGCATTCAGACCTGACAGCTGACAAATTCAGTTGTTCCGCGGGGACACGGCACCTACTCTCTATGTGTGGCACATACGTTTCACTCCTCGACTGATCTCACTTCTGCACGCTAATTGGGGCTGGTATTTATGATGGGCTAATGACAGAGTCGGTCAGGAATGCCAAAACACCATCACTAATATCACCGGGGAAGAACGGCTCAGCAGGGATGTGCATCATAATTAATGTCACCTAAGAAATTATTTTCAACATTCAAAATATTTAAGGGGAGAGTTGGTGGTTATTTAACGTGAGAAACAAAAGCACCGTGTAATTGATTCCAAAATATCCCAACCCATGAAAAGGAGTGGAAAAGGCAAATATTATGACAGACCCGTAAAGTACTGTTTACGACAAAGATGGAAGGCTGAAAAAGATCAAAATAATTTGGAGCTATAAAAATTATTGCTGTTTTATGACATTCTTGAAAAATAAGTATATTTTAAATAAGTCTTTGGGGCCTGATGTACAGTTTGCAGACATCCTGTATCTTTAGAATATAAATAAAAATGTGTGTCCCAGCTCTCTCTAACCAGCAAACTGACGACACAGGCATCTTCTCGCCTTCTCTTGACCGAGATAAGCAAGAGATCAACAGCCGCCTGGAAAGTCACCCAGAGTACACGTTCAGGTTGTAGGTAGTAATCCAACTGTCTGACCCAGGGGACTAACTCAACTCTCATGGAAACCAATCAACCTCCAGTGTGCCCTGAAGTGGCTCATGTCTCCAAGGCTCAGAATATGCCGATTTTAACTCCTTGGTTGCAAAGAGATGACATGTCCATCGCCCATCTAGGACTCTAGAAAAGCAGCAAGACCACTCATTGAATCATGTCTCCCAAAGGCTGTACTCTGTGCTGGTTAACAAAGCAGAACTATGAGATGCTCAAGGGCTGGGGACTAGCTCCTCCCCACATCCCCAGTGCCTGACCCTGGGCTTGGGGTCTCAGAGTCGCTTGCAGCTCAGAGCTTGCTCAAGGAAACCACAGGGAATCCTGGGGCTTCCCTGTGCCTGATAATGGAGGAGAGGTAAGCACATTCCTCTACATTTTAGAGGAAAAGCCAGATTTGCTCTGCCTTGGCCATTTCTAGTATCCCCAGAGCAGTTCAGATGGGATAGAGCTGAGATGGGAGAGAGGATGAAAGTGATACCAGGGGCAAATTCCTGAGAAGGAAAAGAGCAGCAGAATGGGAAGGTGCTTAAACAACTCTTGAGCCTGTTTCTTTCTCATGTAATCCTTAATCTGTGGCTCAGAGGAATTAAAGAACTTGCCCAAGAACTTGCCCAGCTATTAAATTGCGCTGGGCTTTGAAATGAGATCAGCCTGACTCCTAGATTTACAATCCTTGAAGGTTCCTTCAAGGAGGAGGAGCAACTCTGGGTACTTCTCATCTCTTCCTCCTGCATCTCCTCGTTCAGCTCTGTGAACAAGGCAGATGGGATGCAGAGAGGCAGGAATGGGGGAAGAAGATGGAAGTGGGAAGCCAAGGCAGGGTGGAGGAACCCAGTGCCATGGACCACAGCAGTCCAGAAGCTATGGACATGTGGCAGAGGCTGCCTCCTGGCTGCGTGCCCCATCACCCAGGGTGCAGAGCCCACCAGAGGTCCTGGCTCCATCTGCAGCTCGGGACCTGACTGAAATGCAAAACAGAGCCCTCCCCCGCTGGGATGAAAGCTTCACTATGCTGATCAGTCATGTAGTAAAGGCTGGCTTCAGAGAGGTGCTGGTCCATCAGGAACAGGGATCATCTAATATGCTTCTGGGCACAAAGGGAGAAAGTGGTTGTTGCCCTCAGGGTAAAAACACAAACAGATTCATGGTCTCCTCTGAGAAACATGAAAGTCTGTCATAAAGAGCTCCTTTTGTTGCTTCAACATCAGACCTGTCTGCTTTCCTGGGGCCATGAGCCAGAAGCTTCTCTTCTCTTCCAACCAGGGTCCCAGGTTCCCATCATCTGTACTCACTGCCTGGCCACAGGTAAGAACCATAAGTCACTCTAACCATGACTGGCTACATCATTTGTAGGGCCCAGGGCAAAATGAAAGTGCAAATCCCCTTGTTCAAAAATTATTAAGATATTCAAGGGTAGTGATGTCACCAAGACGGTGACATAGGCTGTTCCTGACTTTCTCCCCTCATGAGAACAACTAGTGTGCATTCAAGGACAGGACACCACTGAGAGAAACCTATAAGCGGAGGTGAAGCAGAAGCACCCCCTGCAGCCCAGAGACCCAGGCAGACAGCACTGGGGGAAGGAGAAGCAGCTGCACTCCCCTTCCCCAGGCCAGTGCAGCACCCAGCCAAGAGGTCCCCCTAAACATCCACTTCTTCCAGCCAGAAAAGGGAGCCTGGGGTGACCGCCAACCTTCCCCAGCATTGGGAGCCGCTCTGTGGGAGCCCCTCCTCTGATCTCACGCCACACCACGGGGGCTGCAGGGGACTCTTGGGGCCCAGCCCCTGGCAATCTGACTGTCATGAAGAAGGGGGAGGGGCTTGCCACAACCAGCACTGGGTCTTGGCAGACTGAGTTCACACCTGCAGCATCCGACTGGGCCCCCCAACCAGCAGCTTTGCTCCCCTGCACAACCAAGTCAGGGTGTACTCTGATCAGAGAACTTGGGGTGGGGGGTGCAGCTCTGCTCTGGAGACCAGTTGGTCCACACTCAGATAAGTGCTGAGTCACAGTCCTACCTGCTTAGAGAGCGCGTCCTGGCCCCCCTCTGAGCAGAGGGGCTGGCTCCGGCTCCTGGAAGCTGTGTTCAAGGGGCAGGATGGCAGAGCTGCTCCCCCAGAGCGAAGCCAGGACTGGGCCTGCAGACTTCCCAGGCTCTGCACAAGCGAGAAGGTGATTCACAACCAAGGCTGAAGTAGCTCCCAGCCCCTCCTATCCCCAGAGCCTGTTTGGGAGACTGAGAGTAGCCTGCATTGCCCCCCTGCTACCCCGGCCCCAGGCTAGGGGGCTGAGCCCTAGCTGCACCCCTATGGAGACCCCATGTGACCAGGTAGCTGGCCACAACTCCTGGAAGCTGTGAGACCCAGTAGCCCTCGAGCCGAGAGATGAGCAGACGGAGTGAAGCCGGGGGCCCTGTGCAGCCCGGAGCTGGGGGTACCACAGGCTTGAGTTGAGACAACAAATTGCTTCACTGGGTTTAGAGCCGCTTCTCCCACTGCATTCGGGCAGGGAACCTACTTTGTAGCTGCGACCCTTGCGGGTTCCAGTCTCCAGGCTGTCTGATGGGGGACGTCTGAAAGCACAGGGGTAGCTCCAGAGCCCACTCAGCAGCCCTGTACACAGTGGCACTTGGAACAGAGAGCGCAGCCCGTGGCCTCTCCCCTGTCTACAGAGCAGCCCTGGTGGCATCCCCTAACCAGGGACTTCAGTGCACACTCGGCCCAATCTGGGCCCCCAAACAATGAGCCATACATGCTCTGGACCACAGCCTGGTAACCGGCCAGGGCATGGGCAGCTAATTCATGGCCTCACCTCACACTGAATATAGCGCCCAGTCTGGACCATGCTGACAGCCCCGCAGAGAATCCAGGCCACTGCGGAGCCCATCCTACAGCCTCACTTAGGGTGGGGGTAGGGTGGGGGGAACCGAGACAATGGTCTTGTCCAGCTGTTCCCAGCCAGGCACACCTGTGTCCCTGTCCTCAGAGTTGTCATGCCTACAAATGGACCATAATAGCAGGTCCCACCTGCCCAAACACGTTACCAGCAGACACACACAGACACCCATACTGGGCTGACTAGCGAAGAGCTGTTTGTGCTGAGACAAACCTACAAACTCTCAAAGATGAGCCCCACTACTCAAACGTGCAGATACCAATGAAAGGAATCGAGGACCGTGAAAAATCAAATGGATGTTAGCTGAAGCGATTGTGCTAATCATGTTACAATATGGGTAAGTCAAATCATCATGCTATAGCCCTCAAACGTATACAGTGAAGTATGTAAATTATCAGTAAAGCTGAAAAAAATGCAAATTGTAACATATTTGCCAAAGTACAGAACCGAAGTTAGTATTTTCACACAAGTCTCCATATCCTATTTTTCCTTCCTCTTTTATGTAAGTTGATGTATTAACTTTTATACAATAAAGCAAAGCAGTGTCAAATGTACTGTTAAGAAAAAGAAAGTGCTATGGACTCAAAAATTAATTAATTTTAAAAAATAATTTCAATATGGCAACAGCCCAGAGTGTTAAACCAAGCTTGGGGCCCTGCATCCCCATATAGGACACAGGCCCAAGAATTTAGCCCTGGCTCTAATATTCCCAGGCGGGTCAGAGAGAAGCCTCAGGCCGGGGGACTGAAAGTCTCTCTGTGACACAGACTAAGGGACTTTCTGCTCAGGAAAGTGAGTACATATCAGGAGATGTAAACCCTGGGCCTGGGCACAGAGCACACGTCCCAGAATCAGAAACCAGGACATTTCTGACAGTCAGGCACTGGACAACAGTCTGTCACCAGTGACATGCCAGTAGTCACAGTCGACAGAGGCTGACCACACCAGATCTCCGCATTCTATGCCAACCCAATACCTAATTATTCAGTGCCAGCCTTATGCCAGGTACCATGCTCAGGGCCCAGCACAAGATGCATACAAGACCCACTTGATCTTCCCCAGAACCCCTCTGGGCAGTGTGATCCTGAGGCCTAATAAGAGAATGAAAAGGCATGGGTGCAAGCAGTCCGCTGCCCGCGGGCTCTGGTCTCTGGCTTCCTGGGGAGGCTACCATAAGGCAAGCGGCAGACAGAATGGATATTTACCCACCAAACCACCTCTTCTTTCTCTCTTCAAAGAAAACTTAGAAAAGTTAAATTTTGATGATCCCACATATTTCTTTGGTAACTCTCTAAGAAGCATCCCAGATGAGACTCACATCTCCTTTGCCTCCACTGTGAATACTAGCCCCCTCCCCAGATGCTACTGACAGACCTTGTCCTCTGTAATGATAGACATACATAAGCACTCACTCTCTCTCTCTGTGATCTTTTTTTTTTTTTAAAGATTTTATTTATTTATTTGACAGAGATCACAAGTAGGCAGAGAGGCAGGCAGAGAGGGAGAGAGGAGGAAGCAGGCTCGCCGCTGAGCAGAGAGTCCAATGCGGGGCTCGATCCCAGGACTCTGGGATCATGACCCGAGCCGAAGGCAGAGGCTTTAACCCACTGAGCCACCCAGGTGCCCTTCTGCGTGATCTTTTTCATCTAAATTAGATCACATTGTCCACGTAATTCTTAACCCTGCCTTTGATTTTTAAAGTTAATATACATTCTGGGCAACATCCTTGCAATTACCTGCATATGTGCTTTCTCCCTTTTCGCGACTCCATAGTATCCCATTCCATGCCTCTGCCCCGGTCTCCTCAGTCTCTCCCACACTAGTTGACGTGAGAGTGTTTCCGTAGGCGGATGCAGGATGTGGGGTTGATGGTTCGTAGGGTCTGTGCATTTTCAGTTTCGTAAACTTCTGTAAACCTGACCCCCAGGGTGGCTGTACCGACAGAGGGCCACTTCCCCCGGCCTCACCAACATCTGATATCATCACCACCACTATCACCATCAGCCATCGTGATCACCATTATTTTGCCAGCCGATCAGTAAAAATATTTCACTGCTTTAATTTGTTTTCCCTTGATTCTTAGTTGAAACTGAGCAGCTTTTCTTTGTCCGTGTAATTCTACTCCTGTCAACTGACTGTTCATGTCCTGTGCCCATCTTTCTACCGCTTCTTTGTGGTGGATTGATAGGAAGGAGTTTTAAATTATAGGATCTTTGTTATTGGTATGAGGGGCCCCTGCTTCTATCCCAGGTACTAGTCCTTTGTCTGTTGCAAACATTTCTTGAAACATTTCAACATTGGAAGCATTCTCTTCAGAAGTCCCTAGCCCCAGAGTCCGTGGAGTCAGGTACAAACCCAGAAAAAGGCACTAACGTTACAGCCCTTGGGGGCTTCGGTGCACAAACTCCAATTTGCTATTTCCTTTGCAAAAAAAAAAATCCTCAGCGTCCCAGCAGACAAGATGCTGGAAATCACCATGAGGGTTGCTGCACGGTGACCAGCACAACCCCAGGGGATTTCTGACAGTAATCGTTACGAGGTTCAATTATCTGCTTTACAAAAGCAGGGCTCATTCTCTCTCTAGCCAGTGAACCCTGACAGGCAGACACTACAATTAGAAGCAAAGAATAAATTAAAAGCACATCTTCTCTGCCATGTGGAATAATGAGCACGGGGGCAGATTTATTCATATTCTTTAAAGCTATAAGTGAATTATAAAAAAAAAAAAAAAGACAATGGACAAAACCAAGAGGTGGTTCACAAGGTTCTCAGTGATGTGGACCACTTATCTGCTGTTGAAAACACTGATGAGAATGCATCTCTCACCCCAAGGCCCCTCGAATATTTTTTTCTTCCGTGATCCTCTGAAATTTACTCCCCTAAATATCTTATCATCCTGAAATGAGAAGTGGCCTGGGGCACTGTTCTGCTCAGTGGCCTGAGTCTCTTCTTCTCATATGTATTCATTAAATCCTTATCACCAGTGGGCCCTGATTCCCAACCCTCAACATGATAACCGTGCAGCAGGAAATAAGTTACCTCTCCCAGAAAAGCAAATACAACAACAGCTCTCCCCCCACAGAGGCCAGGTGAACTTTCCAAATCAGAGCTGGATTCTGCCACATGGGAAGAACATACATCAGTAACTTGAATCCCACCAACAGACACTCCCCAAGGGACCCCCAAGGACCTCCTTGCTCAAGTGCAGAAGTCACCTGCTCGCCTTTTTCCCATTTTTAATCTTTTCGACTTAAAGGTAAGAGGAGAAAGGCAAGGGAAAGAAACAAAGAGAGAGCCCTGGGTGCTTGACTCATGGTGCCGGGCACCTCCAATTGCTGCTGGCTTCCTGCATGCCCCCACAAGCTCGGGGAAATATTCTGGAATCTTTTCCTTTATAGGTAAATCCAAGAAAAGAATGAATGAATGAATGAATGAAGAAATGAATGAATGAATACTCAGGGTATACCTTTGGTATGCAAATGCTGCAGATGACAGCTCTCCCCACACACCACTCACAGGCTCGCTGCAGGATCATATCTCACAAGGTGCCTCTGGCTTCCTCTGAGAGCAGAGCCCCCAGTGCCCTGGGAAGAGCATCCTATGGCCTGTAAAGGGGGACTTGGGACAATGTAGAAGCAGTAGCATTAAACATGGCAGGAGGCAATGCTGTGGCCCAGTGGAGTAGGAGAATGAAAACAACACCTACTCAACTCTACTGCGCGCAACCCATACCACTGTCAGTCTCTTTCCAAGTTCATTACAACCTCCAACCGCTCATCAACACCAGCTCTGAGAAAGGCCAGGGAAATAAGCATCCATAAACAGAGGAGGCTTTCTAGAAAGCGTTAAGACGTAAGCCTCATTCATGGAATCGAAACCAGTTCATTTCTGACCCTAGGCCTATCACTGGGTCCCGTGGAACTTTGGGGAACTTAGCTACCTTTTCTAAATGTCAGTTTTATCATTCGTGAAGTGGAAGCAATAATAATACCCACCTCCACCAGACTGGTGTGAGGGTTAAATGTGACGGTGAGGATCCCACCAACCGCTACCTCACCCGACAGTCTCAAGTATAAGACACACCTTGGGATTCTGAGTCAAGATCCCGCAACTCCTCTCAAATGATACTCTGAGGCAGGAGAGGGACCTGGCAGGAGGTATGACTAAGATTCAAGGTTAGGGGCGCCTGGGTGGCTCAGTGGGTTAAGCCGCTGCCTTCGGCTCCGGTCATGGTCTTGGGGTCCTGGAATCGAGTCCCACATCGGGCTCTCTGCTCAGCAGGGAGCCTGCTTCCTCCTCTCTCTCTCTGCCTGCCTCTCTGCCTACTTGTGATCTCTGTCTGTCAAATAAATAAATAAAATCTTTAAAAAAAAAAAAAAGATTCAAGGTTAAAACCTGCAGCTGGGGGGCGCCTGGGTGGCTCAGTGGGTTAAGCTTCTGCCTTTGGCTCAGGTCATGATCCCAAGGTCCTGGGATAGAGCCCCTCATCAGACTTTCTGCTCAGCAGGGAGCCTGCTTCCCCCTCTCTCTCTGCCTGCCTCGCTGCCTACTTGTGATCTCTGTCTGTCAAATAAATAAATAAATAAAATCCTAAAAAAATAAAAAATAAAAAAATATTAAACCTGCAGTTGGGGTTATGGCATAAGAGACCCATAAAGTCTATCTAGGTGTCTCCACACCAAAGGGAATTTTGCTGAATTTAACCTGATAGTTAATGTTGTCTCTGGTGTGGAATACATAAAGCCAGAGACAGTTAAGTTCCAGACATCTGTCCCTGCTAAGACGTTTCTAAGAGCGCGGTGGTGCTCCTGGAAATTTAAATGGGAAGGCATGCTCCCAGAACCACCTGCTCTGCAGTTCAATGTCATTATTTATTCAGAAGGTCACAGAAAAATTTGGCACAGAGAGTCAAAAAGAAGTGTAGAATATAATAAATGCCTGGTATTTAATAATAAAGACAGAATACTTCAGGCAATTACAAGAGAGATTGCCCTTAGAGCCATTCCTGAAACTGGAACAGGAAGAGAAAATATGTCCTAGCAGGAGTCTCCTGTTTGTGCGCCTTGTCTGACACAGAAAGAAACCTGTTTAAACAAGGAAACCAGACTGAGCAACTAGCTAGTCTCGTGTTCCAACGCTGGCTGATGATGATGCGGGGAAATCGTTCCAGGTCTTTTGCTCTCTCTGCTTACTTTGAGGAGAGGCTTCTCCCACGCACTCCTAGAGGGTACAGGCATGACCAAAGGTGGTTTGAGTTCAGCCCACCTTTGGACATGAAACACCCACTTGTGTGGCCCACCATGTTCCCAAAGAAGCATGAAATGGCTCACATGCTAAGCCTGGGCAGCCCTCCTGCTGCAGAAGTGACTACCAATTCCAGAAGCATCACCTATCTTCTCTTTGGCAAATGATGCTTTTTAACCTCCTTCCTCATGGGTATCAAACTCTTGAGATGATCCTTCATTTTTCTCCCCCAGTCATTCAGTCTTTCTTAAGATATTCATTGAGTCCCAGTCATGTGCCTAAGCCCCAATTGCAATGCCAAAAACCAGATGTGGAGTCTGCCTCACGGAGCTTGCAGTCTGCAAAGGAGGCAGAGACTAAATATCCAATTATAAGTGTAATCAACATCTCTGCATATCGAGAGTATTGGTTAAAATAATCATCACAATGGTGACGATGGTTACGTCAAACTGGGATCATCTTCTGTACTAGACAGTGTGTGCCGAATACTCCATATGGTCAAAAACCCCACGGGAGCTTGACACCCATATGGGAGAGTATCACCCACCTAATTACACAGAAGAAACTGGGACTCCGACAGGCGAAGAAATTTGCCCTGGGTCTCGCCACGAGCCAGGAACAAAGCCAAGGGTCAAGCCGGCACCTTTCAACCTTTAGAAGACATTCTCTGGATAGCTAATACCTCCTCATCCAGATTGTTAATCAACAGATATAATGAATCCTCTTTCATTGCCTCATAAAAAAAAAAAAAAAAGCATTTTGAACAGACTAAAGCTGGCCTTGGTCCTCTGTGCTCTTGACCTG
Organism: Mustela nivalis; assembly: GCF_964662115.1. Taxonomy (NCBI): domain Eukaryota; kingdom Metazoa; phylum Chordata; class Mammalia; order Carnivora; family Mustelidae; genus Mustela; species Mustela nivalis. The sequence goes on from NW_028135915.1 coordinate 332,291, forward strand.
AGTTTCAGAAAATGTTATACGAAGCTGTAAAACCTTCTCCTCTCCATTCTTGCTTCTTTTCATCAGAACCACCTCTACATTTCAGCCCGTCTCATGGAGTGAAATGACAAAAGGCTTTAAACCTAGAAAAAAATGCTTCCTCGTGGTGGCTGTATGTTCTCCGTCACCTGAAACCTTTTAGGAGGAAGCCTATATTATGAACACATTCATATGCACAACATAATCACTTCCAAATAAGTCAAAGCAAAGGTTTGATTCGGTTCTGAATTTAACTATACAGCAAACAAAGGTTTGGAGCAAAGCAAGTCATTTCATTTCCACAGTTAAGTTCTTAAAATCACACACACACTGCACACAAACGGACACATGCATACACACACACACACACACACATATACATAAAACACATGTGCACACATGTGCACTCACACACACATATAAACATACATACACACACGTGTACACTCACTCAAACACATGCACATACACACATGAACACAAAGGTCCTTCTATATTACTCATAAGAATCTCTCTAAACCTAAAATAATAAAGTTGTTGATGGGGTGTCTGAAAATAATACAATCACGGAATCTTTTCTTGAAATCTCCCTTTTTCAAGTTTAAAATAGGAAGTATATTATCTACTTAGAAGGAGGCGTTGAAAAGAAAGAGAATTTTTTTCTCAGAGATGTTTCCCTCAGGACAATGCTATGCAGTAGAAGTTGCTGGATTTCCTGCAAGAATGAGCATGCAACCTATGGAGAAATGATTGCTATCCTTCCCATGCGAAATGCCACAACCTCACAGACTTAGGTAGCTCTAGATCAGGGAGGAAAATCAAACCAGCTCTCCTCCCACACTCCAACTCCCCAGTGGCCTGAAGTAACATGAAGTCTGACAGATCACATGACTTTCCCAAGGTCACACAGCTGATTAGCAAAACTTCAGGCCCCAGGCGACCTAATGAAATACTTCAAGGAAGAAAATTATCTTTCCCCCTTTCATGACTACCAGCATGAGAAAGGCTGTTTTGTTTTCAATGTTATTTGCTTCTTTTGTCTGTTGTTTGATTTCGCTATGGACAAGTGCAATGTAATATCTAGGATTTTCCATGAGGAACTGGCAGATTCTTAAAGATGTTAACGGTATTCTAAGGGGATGACACTGCTGGAAATTCCCTTCTTAGTAGATACAAAGATTCAGATGACTTCCAATCACAACCATTTTGCTGCTGAACAGTCACTCTTAGAAACTGATTATGTCTCCCCCAGAACTCCTGCTTGTAATGTGAGAGGCTACCTCTAATACAGACATACTACATCTGTAGCTCTGATTATGCCAAATAGGAAGGTAGGTGGGCACCTGCCCAAAAGAGGAAACCCAAGTTGTAAGAGCATGTTTCCCTTCTAATTTTTCTCCTTTCCAATTTTAAACATGTTCTCTATAGGTATATATCTGTTAAATAAAACAACTTGATAAATATTCATTTAACATAATATTCATTAAACTTAATTAATTGGTTTATAATTAATTAGTATATTCATATATTTGTAACTACATACTGAGTGGCAGAAAAATATTTTGGGGTGAGGAAAATTAGAAAATTCATGAATTTATTACAAGTGACAACAAAAGCCAACTCTTTCAATAAAAGGCTGCCATTAATATATGAAAATGTCTTTGATTATTACAGCAATAATTGAATCACTTCTGGTCAAGCCATTTGTATTTATTCGAAGAAAGGATCAGATGTTTTCCCAATTTAAAATAAACAGATGACAACTTCATAAATTACTCACAATGCACTGAGGTGCTCATCAGTCAACTGTGGATTTTAGTATAATAATATCACCATTGTGAATTTCAATTAATTCTAATAAGTACTTGTGGATGTCCACCACCTGTCAGGTGCCTGCCCTCATGGAGCTTATGTTTTGCCGATGGAGACAGAAAATAAACAAGCAAACCCTACTGGTGTGCTCAATGAACAGAAGAAAGTGAGTCAGGAGCAGAGGAGACACAAAGAGTTGGAGGCAGCTGTTAATCCACATTTTGAGCAGGCTGTGTAGTACTCTGTAGGTACATGGGGAGTTCATTTTTTGTTCTCAGAATGAGTGAAGTACGAGTGTAAGCAAATATGTAACCCAACCCTGTTTACATTTTGAAAGGTCACACTTGTTACTATAGAGAAGACAGATCTAATTTCCAACTGAGGAAGGGTCTCCCTTATGTTTATGATTCTAATAATATCAGTAAAGCTATGTGTAATCATTTTTATGAAGTCCTTGTATTTTATTAAGAGATTTTTTTTTTTTCAGGGCACCTGGTTGGCGCAGTCAGTAGAGCATGCAACTCTTCTTGATCACTGGGTTGTGGGTTCAAGCCCCATGTTGACTGCAGAGATTACTTAAAAATAAAATAGGTAAACCACTGCCTTTGGCTCAGGTCATGATCCGAGAGTCCTGGGATCAAGTGCCACCTTAGGCTCCTTGTCCAGTGGGAAGCCTGCTTCTCTCTCTGCCTCTGCCTGCCTCTCTGTCTACTTGTGCCCTCTCTCTCTGACAAATATATAAATAAAATCTTTTTTAAGAAGAGTTTTTCATTTCATGGGTTTCTGGGTCAGAATTTACCACTTTAAAGAATTTCTTCTTGAAGAATTTGATAGACCTTTTCAATAACCCATGATAACTATCATCTTAAATTTCTTGCTTTACAAGATTTTGTCCAGTGTAAATTAAGGTTCATATTACAACTTGTGGCTCCATGACCCAACATAAGTTATTGGTCTTTGAAGCCATCAGACTTGGGTATGAATTCTGACTCATCCACCCACTGCTGTAAAACCTTGGGCACATAACAGGGTCTCTCAATCTTGTTTCTCCATGTGTCAAACAGAGATAATAACAGTATCTATTTCATAGGATCATGAAGAGGAAATAAATGAAATAATGTCTGTTAAGTGTTTAAGCCACTGCCTGCACTTAATACATTATTTTATTTTATTTTTTATAAACATAAACATATAATATATTTTTATCCCCAGGGGTACATGTCTGTGAATCGCCAGGTTTACACACTTCACAGCACTCACCATAGCACATACCCTCCCCAATATCCATAACCCCACCCCCCTCTCTCAACCCCCCTCCTCCCAGCAGCCCTCAGTTTGTTTTGTGAGATTAAGAGTCACTTATGGTTTGTCTCCCTCCCAATCCCATCTTGTTTCATTTATTCTTCTACCCCCTTAACCCATGTTGCATCTCCACTTCCTCATATCAGGGAGATCATATGATAGTTGTCTTTCTCTGATTGACTTATTTCGCTAAGCATGACACCCTCTAGTTCTATCCACATCGTTGCACTTAATACATTTTTTATGAGGGTGCCTATTATTCTTATCATTGTTACTCTAGTCTATTCATATGAATTAATCAACAAAGAGAAATATCCTAAAATGGTTAGTCATGAAAGAAGTTCTAATGTGAAGTATTAGGATTACCATACCAAAGACATGTTGTAGGCATTATAAACATCTACATCACAAACTAACCTCAAACTATGAAAGATGAGGATTAATTCAGCTGAGTACATATTAGGTGCTTTTTGAATAGGCTTAAGTGAGAACAGAAAATTTCTGTTGAGTTGTCTACTTTGTGGATTGCCAGCAAGTTCAAGTTTTACTCAAAAAAAAAAAAAATCAATAGCAGTTGCCAAATCCCTGGACCACAAAGATACTTGGTGAAAAATCAGCAACTTAAGGACACTGCCACTGCTGCCAAACAATTTTCTAGAGAAAGATTCAAGGTTGATTTCAGGGGTCTGCCAATGGCCTCTACAGTTAGCTCTCTTCACAAAAGACATTATGGTTTCTAAAATGTACTGTGGGAACTCTGAATATTACAATTAAAGAACCACTAAGGGTTTACCTAACATTACTGTAGATATTCCACGGTGGTCCTGGTGTCCCAAAATGCCCCTGTTAGCCAAAATGGCTGATGTCCAAAACTCCACAAGCACACTGTGTATATGAAAACAATAAAACTAAATTTTAAAAGTATTTGTAAATTGGAACATTCAATAAAGTTTAAACTGGTAATGTTTCATTGTGTTTAAAATATATTATTTAAAACAAATGTGTTTTAAACAAATATTTATTTTAAATAAGTATTCCCAGCTTTGAGAAAGCCTGATTGGGAAAACCCAGAAGTTAAAAGAATCACAAAAGAACCAATAAGTTTGTTAAGAAAGAAAATGCTCTCAAAAGCAGTAACTCAGACTTCTACAACCACTATTAGTATATGTGCTGCCGAAGGGAGCACTCTACAACCACTATTAGCTACAAATTGAAATATACATGGTCATGATAAAAAATATATATATATATAGTAGCAAGAAAACTAGAACAGTGAGGAAAACACATAGGCATTTTACCAAATTGCATTTGTTAATGAAATTATATACAAGATCCAGAGTTTCTAAACACAAAAGTAGCATAGAAAAAAGTTCATTAATATGTAAATATTGTACAGACACATAAAAAATAACTTTGAAAGGAGCAAATAATATAATTTTCCCCCTCTGATCTATAAAGTAAGATGACTGGTCAAATAAAACCAAACCAATTATTCTCGCTATTGAGTTGCATTTTTTGTCCAAATTTGTTAATATTAATCCCTTTATTGGGATTTAGAATACATGATGGTACTAATATAACTAAGCTGTAGAAATGATAACTTTTTAAGAAATAGTGTTTGCATTTTAACAAAAATGCACTTTTCTTTTTCTTTCAGCCAGAAAATGGCCCTGTTTGGTACTTTTGGAACAAAGAAGTCAATATTTATGTAATGTTAGAATGCAGAATATCAAAACACTGGAGGATATCCTGCTATATATAATGTATCATTTCTGTCTCTTCATGCCATAAGTAAATGTTTCCTACTACCAATTAATCAAATTCAATAAACTTGGTATTTTTAGAACACCTAGCACATGGATGGAACTATATTAAAATATAATGAAGAAATTTATAAAAATCAGTCAAAGCTATGATTATGATGCCCATCATACAAGAAAAAATTACTAGACACATGAATAAGGGAAAGAAAAGTCACTTCAAAATAAAAAAGGAGTCAACAGCACAGAAATGACCCAGTGCTGGAATTATCAGAGAAGAAATTTTAAAATTTTGTAGCTGTGTTCAAGGACTTAAATAAAACAACCATATGACTATAATCAGTTCACAGACAAGGAATTTCAGCCAGAAATAGAAACTATAAAAAAGATTTAATGAAAATCCTCAAACTAAAAGTGCCATATATAAAATAAAACATTCACTGAATGAATTTAACAGAAGAAGAACAGGTCAGTAAACCTGGAGACTAATTAACAGGATGTAGGTTGGAAACAAACAAAACAGAGCCACAGGGACCTGTGGGACAAGGTAAAGCTGTCTAACATAGGTGTGACTTAAATTTCTAGAAGGAATTTTTAAAAGAATGGGGCAATAAAATTCTTAAGAAATCATTGTTAAATTTTTTTATTTATTCATTTATTTTATTTATTTTATTTTATTTTACTTTTTCAGTGTTCCAAGATTCATTGTTTATGCACCACACCTAGTGCTCCATGCAATACGTGCCCTCCTTAATATCCACCACTAGGCCATCCCAACCCCCTACCCCCTCCCCTCCAAAGCCCTCTGTTTGTTACTCAGAGTCCACCATCTCTCATGGTTCATCTCCCCCTCTGATTTCCTCCAACTCCCTTCTCCTCTCCTGCTCCCAATGTCCTCCATGTTATTCCTTATGTTCCACAAGTAAGTAAAACCATATGATTCATTTATTTTAGAGACAGAGAGCATGCATGTGAGCAGGAGACGGGTAGAGGGAGAGAGCAAACCCTCCAGTGGACTCCACCTTGAGTGTGGAACCCAACACTTAACCAACTGAGCCACCCAGGCTCCCCACTGTCAAAACATTTCCAAATATGTTAAGAATATTCAAGAGTCTCAGCAACCTCCAAGTAGAATATAAAGAAAATCACATATAGAAATACCCTTTACTTATCACACTATACAGTATACTGAAAATCAGAGATAAGGAGAAAAGTCATAAAAGTAGCAAAGAAAAATGACTTACTGTATACAGAGGAATAAAGATAAAAATGATGGCTGACATCTCATCAGAAACATTAAAGATCAGTAGAGAATGGGATTATATCTTCCAAGTGCTAAAAAAAAATCATAAACTGTCAAGTAAAAATTCTATAACCAGCAAAATTACCCTTCAAAAATGAAGGTGAAATAAAGATATTTTTAGGTAAACAAAAGCTGAGAGAAGTTGTGGTTCCCACACGTGCAATGTAAAAATATAATAGTAAAATAAATAAAAATGCTAAGAGAGGTTCTTCAGGCTGAAGAGAAACGGTAACAGATGGAAACTTAAATCCATAGGAAGGGATGAAGAGCGCCAGAAATAGCAAATGTGTGGGTAAAATACATTGCTATTTTTTTTCCTATTTAATTTCTTAGAAAACTGCTGATTAAACCAAACATAAAGCCGAATAAAAATAACGCTTTTATGTTATTTATAACATGTACGGAAGTACAATATACCATAATACCACAAAGGATGGTGGTAGGTAGAATTACACCGTTGAAAAGTTTTTGTTCCACATGAAGTGGTACTTCATACACTAAATTAAGTCTAGATACACTGTACACTTAAGTTAAGTATGCTCACTGTAATCCTTAAAGCAACAACTTAAAAAATAAACTTTAAAAGGCAGATTAGAACTTTCCTGGGGGCAGGGGTCACATCTCAGTTTGTGGAAGTCCCACAACCTAGAACAGTGCTTAATATATACTGAGAACATTCTAGAACAGAGCCTAACATGTACTGAGTCCTGGATAAATGTTAAATTAAACAATACATAGACATATGTGGATAAAATTAACAGCATAGAAAATGGCGAGCATCAGAAAAGAAGCAGAAAGAAAATGTCATTAGAGTTTAGAGGTGAGAAAAATTATTAAATGGAAAGAAGATAAAAGTTTTGCACTTATGGGAAATAAAGATATTATGGGTTCTCTGTGTCTGGGGTCATTTCTTCTAGCTGTGGTGGCGGTGAACTCTAGACTCTCTACTCTGCCAAGGCTCACTACTGGGGGCTTTGCTCCAAGGTGCCTTGAACTCCCAGGTTCTGCTAGTTGTGCATCATGATAATGCCCTGTCCCTCTCGGTCATGTCGTTGATCATGATTGAAATGTAATAATTATTTACTTCACTGTGGCTTTAATATCCATCACTACTGTTAGATGGTGCATATTATGAGAAAAGACAGCATCCGCTGAGCTCACGGTCATACCCACAACAGACACTGGACACAGAGGAGGTTAAGCACAACTACATGTTGCATGGCCGCTGCACTTGGGAAATGGATGAAATCTTAGAAACTGTCTAGATGCTACAAGTGCATCATTTCATGGAGGAGCAAAGAGACCACAGTAGCAGATCTCTGAAACACATAAATGGTCCAGGTAGATGGGATCTACTGGAACCCACATTTCCAGACTTCTAGACCAAGGCTCTCTGGGTTGGGTCAAGTAGAGGTTCCATCTGCCACCCCTTCTTAAACTTTCACATGACCAACAGTCAGGGTCCCGTGTCTCACAGGGGACCACCAGACAACTCATTAACACAAAGCCCAGTCCTGCATGGACCTTATGAAAAGCTGTTAACATTCCAACCAAATGAACAAAAATAATAGTGTGTGTACACAGAGAGTGTGTATGTGGCAACTGAGAAATGGCTTTCATTTTTAAATGTGCATGCACAGAGATTCTGGGAAAACATTTACATGTCAGTCTTGTGCATATATGACCTGTGGCGCCTAACTAAGAAATATCCAAATGTAATATCTTAAAATTCAGAGGACTAACGTGACTACCCCCCCATCACCATGCTGATAAAAAGGGAAAAAATGGGCATGGTCTCATAAGTTAGATCAGAAAGGGGGGGGGGGTGTTACTTTAATAGAAAAAGTGCAAACCTCCTTCTCTTGTCATTTAATTTCTTGTAGATGTGACCCCTGTGTTTCTTGATAATGCACAAAAAGCAGATTCACTACCTCTAGGAAAAGCATCATTTCTAATTCTGGGGACGGGGTCTTCTGTGCTCTGCTCCTCCCTCCAAGGAGCTCGATGTCTCACTGAGGCAGAGGGGACAAGGATGAATTGGAGCTTGACAGGAGGGCATGAAAAACCTTGTGAGGATCGTGATTTCCTCTGCTCAGAAAGAACTTCTACTAAACCCATCCTATGGTTATACCCAGAACATGCGGGTTTCCCCAGGGCAAAGCCTCACTGACCAGCCGGAAGGTGTTGTCAGGGAAAAGGACAGCTCTGCTCTCCTGCTCTCTGCTCCGCTGCCCTTTCTCAGCCTTTCCGGGAAAGACTTTCTTCTCCCCGTGAATGCTGATACAGGCTCCCTATGGTGGCAGACCCTGGAGCTCCTGAGCCAGCCCCTCCTTTCACCAGGGACCCCCTGAGCAAGGACCTTCCCGCTCTAACAGGTCTGGCCAGGAGACAGCGGTGGGAGGCTGCCCCCGGGAGGGTGGTGTATCACCACGTGGAGATTCCCCATCATGGTGTCAGACTCCTTCCCTCCAAACGCCCGACCCCAACATTGCAGTTAGGCCACTGCATTTGCAAGGTAGGTCTGTGACCTGGGGATGACCAGGAGGGGACGTTCGAGACACTCCATTCCCCATTTCCTTCCCACTCACACTTTTGTTATTCCTCTGCATGTCCCCAGGCTTTTTATTTTCCTATTACTTACAAAATAACAAAGAAAAATTATTATAGAAAACTTTGCAATTGCAAAGGCTTCTGTAGGCTACACAATTCAAAACCACGTTTGTTTTGTTTTTTTTTTTTTCTGCTGTGCACCAGCTCTGTGCAATTGGCACTTACTGAAGACAGCTTTCAAAGAAAATATGTTTGCGGTTCAAAGATAAGCAGGTTTTGAGTAAACTGTCAAAAGGACTTTTTTTTCATCTTCTTCACTGCCAATGGAAAAACCCAAAAAGAAGGAGTATGTAAGAGGGGGAAAGCATTCTCTCCAAGTTATGCTACACGTGTAGACCTAGTTTTCTGGAAATTCATCAATGGATAGGATAATCGGGGCCAGCGTCTGCTCCCACCAGTCCAGCCTTACCTCTCGTTGGGTTGAATGAGGGCAAAACACCAAAGTAATCGTACATTATAATCAAGACACAGGTTTTTTTTTTCAATTGTTATTATTATAATTATCCATCTCATATGAGCTTTACATTAAAAAAGAAACCCTATGTTAATTCAAAGCACAGAATAAAAAACCTTTAATAAGGGGCTGTTCTGTTCAGTTATAACTATAAATTGCCCAAATGGAGAGATATCAGAGGGTAAAGAACAAAACCAAGAGAAGACCCATCTTGGGACCCTCAGGCCACCCGTGGAGAGGGACAAGTCAGAGAGAAGGCTGAACTGACCCTCATGCTAACAATAAAGTTTTCCGGCCAACAAAGAGGACCAGGCAGTTCCGGTTTCCATGGAAGGTGCTGTATGGTGGGCTGATTACGTGGGTTACCCTTCCAAGGCTGGATTCTGCTTGTTGCCCCCATATAGTATTTATTCAGAATAAGCTAATACCGTGTCAGAGGATCTTACAAAGGGGACTGCTGATATCAAGGCCAGAAGCCCATGAGAAAAACATCAACCTCTAAAGAGACTGTAAGACAACATTTAAATGAAAAATAAAACCCTGCCCATCAAGGAGGCATAACTTTCTTCCCACAACTCTTGATGATTCTACCAATGAGAAGCAAATCCTTCATTTTCAAAGCACTTGATGCAGACTCCAATCTAAACGGAAAGAGGCAGACCCATCATTTCTTTTCTATTTTGGGGACAGGGGTCTAAAAAGCTAAAAAGTTAAGGAAATTTTATAAAAGCACCATTCTGTTTTGTTTGTTTGTTTGTTTCTGTACGGAAACAGACTCCCAGATCTCTCAGAACTAATAGCACAGGGACACCCTCCGCATTAGCTCCCTACGAGCAGATGGTAGTCTGAAATTTTTTTGATAAAAACAATCCACTGGCAGGGGTTGTCAAGAGGTCAGTGGAACCCAGATTAACAATTGATCAGCTCTAATGGACTGTGGTAGCAATAAACCCAGAGCCCGTGCGCAGACCTGCTATCCCAGTGACAGCGATGGGGCCGACATCCAAGCTGTTAAGACTTGCATTTAATAGCATTGAAGCTTTGCGGCTTCAAAACCTTCATTGAAGAAGACCTGCGTTCTTCCATGCACATTCATTTTCTCAAAGCCTTCTCTTTCACAGGTTCTCACAAAAACACACATGGTTTACTCTGATCCAAAGAAGACTTTGCCAAGGTCTGAGGTCCAGGTAGTAAATGACACTCTGTAATATTGACAGATTATTTCAACCTCTACTCTCATGCAGACCATAGCTATAGCCCCTGATATAAACTGGGCTCCCCTTCTTTGTGCCCAAGAGAACTAATTTTCTCAGTCTCTCTCTCTGTCGGTCTCTGTCTGTCTCTCTCCTTTGGAGAGAGATGCTAATGCTGCATTTACGCCTATAACACCACATTTGACAAGGGAATCAGCTGCACTACACCAGAATTCCACTGAAAGCTTCAATAATAGGAAATCAGAACACTCTTGAAAGTAACACTCACTTCTTAGGGACAAAAAAGGATGGTTCTAGGTTAGCTGAGTTAAATCACAGAACATTTGTCCTCTGCTGAAGAATAAATAATCCCCTCAGGTCATTACATCATTACTTCCCTTGCCCATTCATGTTTTGTAGACAACTGATCTCAGAATAAAATTGACTAGATGAGCTCTAAACACCACCAGATTTTTCCGATAATCTTTTTCACTCTCCTATAAACTCACTGCTTCCTGTTGGACCAGTGGATGCAAATACTTGGTCCAGAAAAATCCAAGAACAAGGACAGTCTCTCCCATATAAGTATAATATAAGGAAATCAGGAAATTCAACATTAATCCATCATTATTATCTAAAGCAGAGTCCATTTTCAAATCTTAGCTTCTGGTTCTGGATCGGTCACATTTCATTGTTACACATCTCTTGCATTCCGTAGTCTAGAACAGGTCCTCAATGTTTCTTTCTCTTTCTTGACCTTGGAAGGTTTGAAGAGGAGTCCAGCCAGTTACTCTGTAGAAAATTCCTCAATCCAGATTTGTCTGATTTCTTTTTAAGATTTTATTTATTTATTTGACAGACAGAGATCACAAGTAGGCAGAGAGCCAGGCAGAGAGAGGGAGAAGGAGGCTCCCCAATGAGCAGAGAGCCCGATGCGGGACTCGATCCCAAGACCCTGAGATCATGACCTGAGCTGAAGGCTGAGGCTTAACCCACTGAGCCACCCAGGTGCCCCTCGTCTGATGTTTTATCATGATTAAATTCAGGCTACACATTCTGGGCAAGAATTCTACATCAGGATGCTGTCCTAAAGCTCAACACACATCCAGAGGCATTTGGTGTCCCTTTGTCTCATCACCGGTGACACTAACTTTGATTACCTTTTTCAAGTGGCATCTGCCAGGTTTCTCCCATGGTAAAGTTGCTACATTCCCCTTTGTAATTAATAAGTAACTTGTGGGCAGATACTTTGAAACTATCAATGTTCTGTTCTTCAACAAATTCTTTCCTACTAGTTTTAGTATCCACTGAAGATTCTTGCCTGAATTATTACCCTAATCTTCTATCTCCACCATCTCTCCTGTATTTATTAATTGACATTCTACTGTAAGAGCTTTCCCTATTCTTTGTCATTAAAAAAAAAAAAAAATAGGCTCCATGCCCAGCCTGGAGCCCAATGTGGGGTTTGAATTCCAACCCTGAGCTGAGAGATCAAGAGTTGGACACTTAACTGACTGAGCCACCAAGGTGCCCTGAGCTTTCCCTTCTTATTTATGTATAAACTTATTTATCATCTATGTCTATTTATTTGTATCTTATTTGAGTGGACCCTTAGAACTAGAGGGATTCTTATTTTACTCAACATTATAATCTCATTTGAGTTTCTCTGAGTTGGGTTATGGTAATTTACAACAAGAATATTCCACCAGGAGAAGGAGAAGGTTTCTCTTGGCAACACATTCAAGAGGTCTTTACAACCCTCATAGTCACAAAGATGCTTCCATTCAAAATCTCTGTCCCACTCTAAGAACTCCAAACTCTCTGAAGAGGAGGCACACTCAAAATAAGACCAGCACAGGGCCCCTGGATCTTCCTACAGTCACCATGTAGACCTGGCTGGAGGCAGCAAGGTGCTTCTTCAGCTGACTCCTCTGCCCCTTCTCCTGTGCTTTTGTTCAAAGAGCTGGGCTGGCCTCCCTGCCCCTCTCCTGATGTTACCAATAGTCCCTGGCACTTCTCCACCCACCCCTACCCCCAGAACCTCTTGTGCTTGGCTACAGTCCTGGTTCTCTTTGCTTCATATGCTGGTGTTTATGCCTAAAAAGGACCACCAAATGGTGGGTTTGACAGTTTCTCTTCCCTCTCCAGACCCATTCTGCATCCTTCTGCACATAGCTCAATTTCAGAAGACTGAACTACATCAACCCCACCAGTAGTTGGCTTCAGCCAATGGTGGGTACCAGCAAGATATCAGAAGGCTAGACACCATTATCAGGATATTATCCCCCTAAATTTCATCTTTCTAGTTCACCAGGATTGGCTGTGCATCTCTATCAAATACCCTTTCCAGATAGCAACTCTACCTTGGTTCTGGAAACCACTCCTTCCTCTTGATCCTCAGGCCAGGAGTGTGGTTTGCCCTGGGTTAACACCATCGCTTGTTGGTTTCTGGGTGTTTCCTCTAACCATACCTTCGTAAATACTCCCTTTATTAAACTTTCTTCAATTACCCCCATTTGGGTGAGCATTCTTTTACCCATAAGGCAAAAAATATAGATGGGGAGGGATGAGAAGAGGTTCATCCATGGAATGAAGACACCAAAGGCTATTTTTGTAACACCACCTTCTCTGTGCTTGCATATTTATGTCTGCCTTTATCATTTCCAATAAATGAAAACACACCAAAATAAACACTACTTCCTAACTGTGACCACATGCCACTAGAAGAGATACATTCTAGCAAAGCACAGACTTAAAGATTAAGATTCACTCCTTCTGTTTACCTAGCAGTGAGGAAACACCACAGAACTCAAAATGAGAATACAGATAAGATTTCCTTCAAGAGGAAGAGGAACTCAAAAGAACCTCCAAGTATTATTCGATTCATTTGTTACCTTTTAAAATGTTTTCTATGCACATGGCAACATCAAAATCCTTCTCAGCCGAACACAGGTATGCCATAGCCGGATAAAAGATCTACTGCAGAAGTTTATTAAGTAGATGCTCTAACCCCATTTCAGTGAATGCTTTAATTTTTAGACACAATTAACAGTCAATTCAAGATTACATCCATCACAATTTTGCTTTCAGTCAGGGAAGCGGGATTTACACATATTCTGCTGTCTATCTTATCAATATGCCATTAGGAGTCCTGATGACTATTGTTAGTTGACTGGTTACGTCCTCCAGAACTGGGGAGGAGTTCATCCAGATCTGGTTCTAAGCTTGTGCATGAGCGGGTGTCGTTACCAACTATAATTGTCATGGTGGAAACGGTTGGGGATCACCACCCTGCCTCATCAAGAAATAGGCACATTTATTCCAACTCTGTTCCACCCTCCTGAAAGCCTCTCCCTCCTAGGTACTGAAAGCAGGTGTTTCCAGCACACTTCATGTTTCTCGTTTGGCAGCCAACACATGAAAAATTTAACTCAACCAGCATCGGTTACCTGCAAGTCTGCGTCAAATTCATGTTTCAGGTGTGCCTCTTCTGCAGCCTCCACAAGACGCTGAAAAGAGAGAAGGCAACACGGAAGATCAGTACTGTGACCCAGACCCCCTGCCAACAATGTGAAAAGATGGATTATTTCTCCATTGCCCCAAGATGACAGACTGTGTCACGGCACGCGCACGGTGACTTGGAGCCTTTGTGCCCACAAAACTGAGAAGAGCAACATCAGTGTCCAAATCTGGTTTTTGCCTTCATCGTTCAACCAGCGTTTTTCCAGCATGGTATGTGTGTATACATGCGCACAAATTCTGCATCCATTTTCATAGCAATTTGTAACAATTCAAAGACACTGGCCCTCGAGGCCCCATATGTGGATGCTGAAATCAACCTAGAAGAGTGTCTTCTCTAGGTACAGAAGGCTCTCGGTCAGGATTCATTAAATTAAGCCCAACACTAAGTGGGCTAACTTTCTTCCCCTTTGGTTTGGGAAACACTACTTGTGTGAATTCCCTCAATCATTCAAAGCAGTTCTTTCTGCATCCAGTTCTAGGGTATAATTATGAGCCGACAATTATTTGAATTTATGGCACCTCAATGCCATTTGACAATCTGCATTCCAATAAGAAAATTGCTGAAATTAAATCAATAAGCAGTACCCATAAATACACAACTCTTGTTATTCTTCTTAGCCAAATAAATTCAACCAATCCATATTCTTATGAAAGCACTTTCATAAAATTCCATTTAAAGGCCATTAGTCACCTGTCGAAATCATTTTTACTTTGATTTGAATTTGCCAACATTAAGTTGAAAACATAGGCTAGAGAATACGGAAGAAAACTCATTTAGTGAGATAATAGCTTACTGAAATTTCATCGAACTAAAAGCAAAACCATCAGATCCAGGTAAAAATTCAGCCGTTTCTATTTTTCTCCTGGTTACTCTTGTAGCCTAGGCTATCTTTAACTTGTTTTTAATTGACATAATACAGACCCGAGTTTAATCTAAGGCCATGTTTGAAACATGATGACATAGGTACTCATCATCTCTAAATGATTACAAATCAACAGACAAATGTTCCATGAATAATTACTAAATTGGAGATGGGAATGGAGAGGTTGGAATATATGTGGGTAACATTAATACACCAATACAGACCATTAAATTTTCTCTCTCCATAGAACATACAGAGAAAGAGAGAGGCCAGCCAGGACAGTGCTGCCCACAGACAGGAATCAGGGAGGGGTAGCAAATCCGGGTTTCCCACACTTCCCTCAGGTGGTCGGGAAGAGATTTTCCCTTCTCTGGTCAATCAAAGAACAGACCCCAGGAGAACATTACAGGTTCAGAGCCAGAAGACCCAGTTCTAATTCTAGCCTAGATGCAACCCACTACATCTTAGGCAAGCCCCTTCCCCTCTCAGGCCTCAGTTTCTTCATCTGAAACCCCTGAAACAGTAACCCTAGAGTAGTGCTTCTCTGAGGGCTGTCCCCTTCCAGAAGCAGCGGTTTCATCTCTGAACATGTTGCAAATGAGTGTTCTCAAGCCCCATCCCATCTTACAGAATCAGAAGCCCTTGCAGTGGGCCCAGCCATCTGCTTTAACAAGCCCCCCAGGAAATTCAGAAGCCACTAAAGTTTGAGAACCAGTGACAAAAAACAGCAGCCCTCACCCTAGAGCTGAACTCATCCCTGCTGCCTTGATTAATGATATCCCCCAGCCCTCCAAGGCTTTTCAACTTTCATTCGTCTTTTTAAAATCTGTGTATATAAGTATCTTCACTAGAAGACATTACATGCTTTCTAGAAGAGAAGCATACCATGGAGAGGATGAGAAACAGGGAAAAGGAAAAATAAGGAGATACACTCTATGTAGATTGGACCCGCTGGCTCCAAGCTTTCATTGGGTCACAGTCTTCCTAGAGTCATCCTCAACAATGGCATCTGCAGCCACCTGGGATCACATGATCCAATCTGCAAATGGATCCAGGTGGACCTTGACAGATGAGCGACGGACAGTGGTGCAAGGAACCTACGTATTTCGGAGAGCTTATTCTCTTCATCTTTGTAACAGATTTAGAATGTTGATGTATGTGTCGTGAAATCAGTTACATACTGAGGTTTACAGAATGGTTACAAATATTATACACGTCTGGACACTTACATGATCAAAAAAAGTCATGTCATATATATTTAAAAGTCATATATATTTTAGATAGTTACCTAAACACACAGAGGTTACTGTTCCGTGGTGTCTGAGTACTCTGAGCACCCAGAGAAGAAATGGGGATGACATGTGCAAACAATTGAGAGATAAGAAGAGGATAAAACTTCAGGATGACCAAGACAGTATTGGAAGAAGTGAACAGTTGGAAATGAGGGAAACAATGAAGCAGCATAACATCAAGAAATAAGAGAACAAGATGGAAATAATAGGTAGTTGAAATTCTCATGAAATAATACAGCACGAAATGTATCTCGTGTATCTAGAAAAATGCATTTCATTTGCCTTTGTGTATATATATGTATATGCATATCATATACACCATACAAAATTCATATATAACATAACATGAAATGTATTTCAACCACTGTAATACACGTCATGGTGTTAGAAGTTAGTTAGACAGTTAGGTGGTTAGATAGCATCCCCGACAAGAAAACATGAGATCACGACAGCTAAGAGAAAACAGCACTGACGTCCTGTTCTGCAGCTTAGACATGACCACAACTGACATTCTGCTTTGCAGTCTTTATAGAAATGACTTCTACAAAACCTCCTAAAATAAGACAATTAACTACAAAAGCATTTGTCAATATCAATGCAAGGGGCAGTTAAGACCTAAGCCCCCAGATGTCAGCCAAAAAAGACCATCAGCACGTGGACATGAACCTACTAGGTAGACAGATACGTGACCAAAGCCCTGATCGGCACAACTCAGCACACCCTGATTGCTTAAGAAAGTTCTGCAAAAGAGCTGGTATAAACCCTAAGCTTAGAAACTCTGACGCAACCCACTCAGGTCTCCCTCCCTCTCCAGGATCTTTGTACTCGGCTCAATAAACCCACTCAGGGCTCCCTCCTTTGTACTCTTGTACTCTTGCTCAATAAACTTTGCTTTGCTGCCCACCACTCTTCATCTGGTCTACGTCTTTGTTCTTCAAAGCAGTGTGACCAAGAACCTGGGCACCAAGGGGATACAAATCCTATAACAACGGGGTACAAGAAGGTAATATATTGGAAACAATTCAATACCATTGCACTAACTACTAAGATCAGCCAGACCCTGTTTTCTGTGTGGAGCAGGGAGTACCCTGCTAGCCAGCTAGCCAGCTTTTATGTTCATTCTCAAGTTAAATTTGCCACATGCTTTTTTTTATTTTAACTTGATTTAATTCATATGTGGGTTTTTTTGTTTCCATGAAGATATTTTCCCATCAAGCTTACTACAAAGCCTTAAGAAACAAGATTCAAAAAAAGACGGTCCGCTGGCAGCAATACGTACTAGTTATCTCATGTAAAGGAAGGAATTACTCTGGAATAGGGCTCTTTGAAAGGATTCACACTTGCTGCAGTGGACCACGGGGCTATCCCAATCTGCCCTGTGATGCCACCAGAAGACAGGCCCACATTTTATGGGAAAATTCAGGGGCAAATCCCCCAAAACCAGTGCATCTCTGGTGCACAACAGTAATGGCAAACAGCACATCAAGATCTGTACCCCTTTGGGAAAGAATGAAGGACAGATGCTCTTCTGAAATATTCTTAAAAAGATACACGAGTAAAAAGAAATGTTATGTTTTTTAAAGATTTTATTTATTTATTTGACAGACAGAGATCACAAGTAGACAGTGAGGCAGGCAGAGAGAGGGGAGGAAGCAGGCTCCCTGCTGAGCAGAGAGCCCGATGTGGGGCTTGATCCCAGGACCCTGGGTTCATGACCTAAACCTAAGGCAGAGGCTTTAACCCAACTGAGCCACCCAGGCGCCCCAAAAGAAATGCGATTTAAGAAGGATATCATGTGCTACCAATTTATCTAAAACAGAGTCCTGAGGACAGAAATTCCTACTGTTGATAAAATGAAAATAAATTGAATCACCATTTAAAAGTCAAGACCACTCAACTTCCACCTCTGACGTTTGCCAGCAGAAAAGAACAGCCTCTCATCTCTCCTTCCTGAGCAAATACCCTTATCATCTAAGTCAAATTAAGTACGTTTTAAAAATAAGTTTGATTACCACTTGCAGGTAAGGAAAATCAATTAAAATTTGCTAATATTTTAGTTATTATATAAGGAACCACTGAGCCCGAGGGAAACTGTTCCTCGATTATACCTATTGGAAAGGCAGTGTGCTTTTAATAATAATAAGTTAATTTTCTTTTGTATGAATTCTCCTTTCAGATCTGCAGATGGGATTATAGAATTGTGAATCTGGTTTTTAATTAAAACTGAACACTGGAAATAAAAATGGTTTTGAAGACTAGCATTCAAAACTGAGCTCTAAGGCAAGGAAACAGCAGTGTTGTCCACAGATCCTCCCCACTCTGATGCCAGAGCTATCCGTCACTCAACAAAAATGATAACAGTGTACTAGAATACACATCCTGGCTTTGGAACAAAGCATCTATGAGCCAAAAAGTTGCAGTTCATGAGTTGATGTATGTTTCAGCGACTTTTAATATTTCCAAATAACTCTTCCCTTTTCGTGAAATAAACACAAACAAAACTATCTTTATAAATAAGAAATGCTAGAAGCCATGGACCATGGACACTATTTATAGCCATGGTGAAGGCAAAACTGCCAAGGGGAATAGTGGGATATTAAAGCATTTCATTTAAGATCACATCTTATTTCTTGTTAGAATGACCCACGTATAATCAGCATGATGCTACAGAATGCAGTCTCCCGTCTCCTCCCCCCAAAACACTTAAATCAAGACTACAGCTAAAGACATCGTCGAGGTCAAGCTTTCCGTCATGGTTCAGGAGGGGGGAAATGGGACACCAAGTCACAGTATAAATTAGATCAGAAAAAGAAAACGATTTTGTTTGTTCTACTTGTATTTTATTTTATTTATTATTATTATTATTTCTTTATTCCTGATCATGTCGGCTTAACAGGAGAAAAGAAAGAAAGGATGGTACCGTGAGGGGATGGGTGAAAGTAACAGAAAATGTGATGTGCAACAAAATAACCTACTACTAGACTCCTACTAATTCTATCAGAATGAACAAATTATGTACAAGTGAAAAAAAGTTTCTTAATAAGAAAGGGGAAAAGGCGGGGGAGGGAGCAATTACAAACGAAAATCCTTAAAGCAAAACAGAAATATAAAAACCATATGGAGCAGGAAAGAAAAACGTTATTTTTATTTCTCATGTTAAAACTAAAAAGCTTTGGCTTGTAATTGCTGTTATAATGGGATATTGGAATTTAACAAAGATTTCAAAGTACTTAATACATTTTGTGGTTTTCATTTAACGTTTTGCAACAACACATTTAATAATCAGGTCAGCATTTTTATTGCCATTTTTTTTTCTGGAATGAATACATAATTCTTTCTCAAAAAAAAAAAAGAAAAAAGTGGGGTGGGGGGGTTAAGCTCAACTGAGGTGATTCTAAGGAAAATCCATAACCATTAACATGGCTTTGGGTTGCACCAATGGTTCACTCGGAGCTAATGATTGAATTGTCAAAAATAGCAGAGAGATCACATGAGTCTTTTTTCAAATCTAGCAAGCACTAAACAGTGTAGAAGAACAACCAAATAGATCAATCAAGAGTGATAATTGAGGTCACAACCATACCCGGTGTGGCACGGTTCATCTTTTTTTTTTTTTTTTAAGATTTTATTTATTTATTTGATAGAGAGAGATCACAAGTAGACGGAGAGGCAGGCAGAGAGAGAGAGAGAGGGAAGCAGGCTCCCTGCCGAACAGAGAGCCCGATGCGGGACTCGATCCCAGGACCCTGATATCATGACCTGAGCCGAAGGCAGTGGCTTAACCCACTGAGTCAGCCAGGCGCCCCCTGGTTCATCTTTTCCTTACACTAAATTACCAGCCTTTGCTTAAAGGGCTGCAGTTTGATGGAGGACGAGTTACACCTTCTGCCCAGCAGTGTGTGCCTGCTATCCTAGTACCCTATAATGTGTCAGAGTTTGAACGCAACACGTTGACCATCTACAGGAGTGAGGGCAGAGGAGACCCTGGTCGTCTCTGCATCCCAGATTTCAAACTCAATTGATCCCAGAAATAAAACGAAAAATCTCTATCTTCATTAAAATGCTGTCAGCACATAAAAAGATGTCTCTGGGAATCGGGACAAAATGAGATTGATTTGTTCCCAGGGCTAATTTCAAACACTCCTTTCTTATATGAAGGGTCAGAAACCAACAGTTTGTGAACCATTAAGTGGGGGGGGGGGTGGATGGGGGTGGACGGGAAGAGGAGGATGTTCAAATTTACATTTCCATTCCTTCTGCGTGGAAATCCCTTCCCGTTTGTTCTCAAGAGGTTATTTTTATTACTCTGTGTAGATTCATCTTTGCTGCTTTTGTAGCTGGAACACTCAGATCACTATTTCCCAAAGCGTGAGACTTGTACCACCAGGGAGCCATGAGGCAACATGAAGCTTTTGCAGAAGGGTAAGAGTCACACACAAGGGAAAGAGTGATTTCATCATAAAGGGGCAAGTGACAAAGAATGCTGGCCGTAGGCTAGGACGCTTCCCAAAAGGAAGTGACATCAAAGTTGTGCTGCTAAGGAGAACAGAAGGCTCTTGCAGAACAAGGAAAGGTGTTGAGCCAGTGTCCCAGCCCATGGGAACATTGCAAACAAACTTCTGGAGGCAAGAAAATGTTCCAGAAACAATCAGATCTCAGAGACCTAGATAGAGGGCCACATCAACCAAGGACCAGCAGGCAAGAAGCCAGGGCAAAATCAAGAACCTGGAAAGATGGACACAATTAAACAGGGAACTCTTCTCCGTCCCACTGTGGAACCCTGAAATCCACAGAGTCCTATCTGAGAGCTTCCTAATATTCAGTAATCCTTATTGATACAAATGTTTTTACTTTTCAGTTCCGATAGAAATGACACATAGAAATCACCAACTATCAAGACGATCATTTCTTTAGAGAAAAACAGCTTTTAAGGAGCCTTCATTATTTCTTTGTTCCTGTAGAAGAAATAAGCTTTGTTGCACACCAATGAACATTTTGTATAAAATGACCTTCTGCCTGAAAGCTGCAAAGATTGCTTCTGCTTTCAAAACGGCAAACATTTCAAAGTGGATTATAAAAGCTAATCTATAAAGTTTCCAGAGAAAGCAGGTAACGGAACAAAAGAGCAAACACATCCAGCCGGTACCTGGGGCTCTCTCCCCTTCCTTCACTCCTCCCCCTTCCCCGCTCCTTCAGGTTACCGAAGCCCACATCAGACTTGTACAAGACAAAATAAGCCTAGAGCTTACATCAGAAGACAGGATCAGAATGAATAACAAACTATCTTTGTTTCCACGGGAGATAGCTGTTATCAATTTGAGGCTCATTCAATCAGTGCCTGTTATCAACAGGAATGGTCAATTTCCAAACCAAAGCCGCCTCATTCTACAGCTAAGGCTACATTGGCCCAAGTGCAACCCGTGTGAAGCTACTGCAGATGGAAAGAACCAAAGTTTGCTCCAGGGGCTGCCCGAGGACCACGGCGTCAGGCGGGGAGTGAGGAAGAGAAGACAAGTACTTTTTCCAAAAGATCCCGCAGTTGATGGCATGGGCTCCCGCTCATGTAGCCTTCTTGGGAATGGCTTCATTGAATAACAGAATCAAGTCTACTGAACCATAAAGCTTAAAAAGTCCTCTCAGGATGCTTCAGCTGGGGGAGAATAACTGGGCAATTTCCTTCCTGGGCCATGGAACTGTCATGAATGTCTTGAAAGGATAGTCCAGGAGGAAAGGAACTGTGTCAGCTTGAAGACAGACATTTGTTTTCCACAAAAGAAATCACCTATCAATAAAGGCTCTGATGGTGGTGAATAAAATTCTGTTCCAGCCCTTAATTACATCTTTTCCAAGACTTACTCAGAAGTGTGGACTAAAACCCCCACTGGCAGAGCACAGAAGGTACCATCCAGCTAGCTAAGGGAGATCTATATAAGATAAGGCACAGCCAAGGTAACAAGGTCTTGGGGTCAGTGCGAAAATCTGTCCTACAGAGTTTCTATTCTGAGTTGTCATCCGCCTCTGTTCAACTTAGTTTAATAAGTATTTGATAATAACCCATTAAGTAATCACAATGGCACCAAGAACTGAGCGGGACACCAAGCAATAACTTAGTCCTGACCCCGCAGAAAGCTTTTGGTCCAGTAGAATGAAAATGGGTCTCAGAGCCTAAGAACAAGAGTTTGAATCTAGATCATCCTACTCCCTAGCTGCTTGATCTGGGGAAAACCACTTCTCTAAGCCTCAGCTTTCTTATCTGAGGCACCAAAATAATACCCTCTTTGTTCTCGACTTCAAGATGAGGATGTAGACACAAATTATTTCCTAAAGGATTCTGCACAGGTGCAAGAAATTATTATGATGGGGCAGGGGAAGACACAAGATGTTCAGGCATAACATGGCTCGATTGTAACAAGGACAGCTCACAAAGCCTATGCCTCCCACGGTTGGTGCTTACACGGGGGGAACTTGGAACAGCTCCCCAAGATCACAGTTACAGGGAGGTTATATGAACGCTAATTCTGCTGCCAAGGAAAGGACTCCAAAATCTCATGTTCACAAACACAAGGCTGTGTGTGCACCTGCTCCATGACTGGTTTTCAGAATCCACCAGCCTTTTCCAGCTTCAGCACCAAAATCTGTGATCAGTGAGACTGAAAATGGAACAAAGCAAGGTTCTTCAGCAAAAGGTTGGACTGATGTCCTCAGAATGCAACAAACACAGAAATTAAGCTGTTTGCCAAAGCAGCCTCCTTTGACGGATGGCACCTGAGAGATGGAATAGACCAGTGAGTACGGCAGGCAACTCCCAACCCCTGTACCCCAACCACGGCCAGAGGAGGGAAATCCTCTCTGTCCTTCAAAGTGGAAGAACACAGAGCAATTTCCAAGTCCATTCAGACTTTACCTTCTCCAGACGGATTCCTACATACATCTGATGCATGAAAACGCTATTCTAATTCTTTTTTTATTCTTTCTTTCTAACCATCCACCCAAGTGGTTAAAGGCAACTCCAGCTGGGGGTCGGGAGGCAACATATTTTGGTCCGGAGAACAGGATCTGGAGTCAGACAAGTCCTACCACCTACATGGCTACCAGAAGGAGCTTTTAAGAATAATTTTGATGGTGTCCTTCCTCTGTTGAAACCCTCGGATGACTGATCACTCGTGACCATGACTCACACAGGCTCTTCACGATTTGGTCCTGCGTGCTCAGAGGCCCCCTCCTGCCCAGGCCCCAGACTTCCAGCCATCTTTCTAACTCCAAACCACCAGACTCATCTCTGCCTGTACCTTTCCTGTATTCTTGGCCAGTGATGGTCTCCCAGTCCCCGAATATTTGCCTCCTCTTCCTTGTCATTCTTGCTGCAGGTCCAACGACCCCTCCTCGGGGTCACCATCACCATCCCACCTCCCACAGAATGGTGACATGCTTTGGTCTTTAAAACAGCACCGAGCACATGGCCAGTGCTCAAAATACAGCCATGGCACAAATGAAAGACGATCTTTTATTCACCCTACTATGTGCCAGTCACAACACAGCTGGGAATATACAATTTATAAGATGCATCTCCTTCCTTGGAGGAGATTATCGTCTAGCAAAGGAGACAAAGGAATAGGCAACCACACTCGATGTGATAAAGGCTCCAAGAGAAGGAAACCCACTCAGAGGATCAACCGGACTAGGTTTAAGGGGTACAAGGAGGCTTCTCATCTATGTTGAGACCTAAAGGATAAGAACCAGCCCAGACAACAAGAAGGTCCTTCCAGGACGAAGACACCACATGTACAAAGACCCTAGAGCAAAAGAGAACATGACATTCAGGCAACCACAAGGAATTCAGTATAGGGACACACGCAGAGGCGGGACTGCATGGAGGGCGGTAGCACAAAAGGAAGCTGGAAAGTTTTAATATTATTGAAGTTATCCAGATTTTTAAAAACTTTTCCAGAGGGTGATCCAAAGCAATAAAGAGAAAGATGATACGTTAAAGCTATTTAGGAAAGAAATCTGTGAGACTCAGAGGCCAACAGGACAGAGAGAATGAGATGGACGGAGTCATGGTAACTAGCTTAGGGCTGTGAACCACTACCTAGTACCACCAGGATACCAAGGAATGGTCAGAAAGGGATTCGGAGTTCAGGAGGAATACTCAGGGAAAAGAGGGTGGCAGGTGTTGCAAAAGCTCACAGTAACACCAAGGAATGTAAAGACGGAAAATCTGCTGGGTAAGGATATGCGTTGGATGACACCTGTAAGTGACCCCTTCTATGGCAGGGCCCAGAAGCCTGAAATTCTACATGTTTGAGAATCCCTTGCCGCAGGGCTTCAAGATTAGATCCTGGAGAGACCAGTGAGGCAAAGAGGGAGATGCCAATATTCTCCAACTGAAGCTACAGCCAGGTGTGTGGGCATTGGTACATGACACTTGTCTTTGGCTGGACTCATCCGACGCCCTCCTGAGGACCACCCACGGAGTCTACAGAGGCTAAGGCTGGGGGTGGTTCTCCCTGAGACCACGGCACTTCCTGACTCCACGCACTTGGACAGCAGCTTCCCCGGCCTCACGCCCACGGTTCTTCCAACTATCCGGTGAGCTTTTCATTCCCTATATTAGTCCTTGCCTACTTGAATACCTAAAAGTGTTTTGACTTTTCTGACCAAACCTGAATGAGCGAACTAGAGGAAGACTGCGTAAGAACCATTTCAGAGCAGAGGCAGGGGCAGGGGACAACGTGCAGAGAGCAGAAAAGTGGGAAGGACGGGAGTTTGGGAGAAAACACCAGACTCTTTGTATCAAAATGCTAAGAAGGAAGGAAGAAAGGACGGGAAGAAGGAGAGAAAAGAAGGAAAGAGGGAGAGAGGAGAGATTTGGGCATAGCACGAAGGGAATGCCGGGGGAAGGAAGGCTTAGGACAAAAACATGCTTATTGCAAAAAAAAAAAAAAAAAAAAAAAAGTAATAATAACTGTCCTGGGAAGCTCCCTGAAGGCCCGCTCAGCTCCGGGACCTCTAGGATCCTTTCCAGGGACCAGCCATTGGGCACAGGCCTCCAATTCAAAGGTCCTTAAACTTAAGACTTCTTAATTTATCTCCTAAGGAGATCACGGGTCCCAGAAAAACCACTGGCCTGGAGGGCAAAGGCTCTCTCTTGCCATCCCCTTCCTGGACCACACAGCCTATGGGGCATTACAACTTTTTTTTTTTTTGCTGTATCCTTTATTTTCTTGGGAAGAGCTCAACGATACTGTATAGGTACTCTTTGTTAAAAAGCCATAATTTGTTCAAAGTAAATATTTAAAACATACCACAACTTGAACTACGCTTTGTCATTTCTTCACTTCCTAACGTACTGGGCGCCTTGAGGTCAAAAAGAATCCAAATGGCCTGGGTCATCCTTGACTTTTGGAGGACCTTGGGAAACAGGGCCAAGCTGGCTTTTACTCCTCTCGGCTAAAGTAAACCACAGGTACTTATGTGGGAAGCTTATTCCAAATGAAATCAAGAATGATGTGAAAAATAAAACTAATCCCATGAGCCTAGGCCCCGAATATTTTACACAAGCCCCTGCCTTCCATCAACGTCTTCAGGAGAGGCCGTCCTCCCACAACGCAGAAATACCTGATGCCAATATTCTGAACCTCGCCCAATACTTGCAAGAAGATGACAGCTCCAACTCAAAATGTGGGGTGGCAGGGGACCCGTCCTGTGGCACGACACCGTGTGTGTGAGCATTTGACTCTACGGGGAGCTAAACAACCAAAGGACTGGGTTCGGAACAGAATGTGTGTACCTTAAGCTCATTTTCTGTTATTTTCCCCTTCTAACTCTCCTTATGTTCCTTTGTGTTCAAGAAATGACATTTTCACCCTCCAGAACCAAACTTCACATTTTTTAAATTTCTAAGGATGAGATGCTAGCTTAAAAGATAAGCTGGCTCTCCCCCTTTTTAATGCCCAGGTAATGAACTGAAATTACATACAGAGTTTGAATTTTTATGGGAAGTTATTCTTATCCTTTATTCTCTCTCAGTTTCAACTCTCTGCTCCGTCAACCCATAATTATAACTTTATTTCAAAATGGCCAAGAATGAAGCAGATATAGAAACACGTGGTAGTGGTACAAGATTTGAAGATTTATTATTATTATTATTATTATTATTATTATTATTGATGAAGAAAAGACAGAACCCCTGAAGGACTAAGTCCATTTTACATAAAAGTACACCAGGACCAAAACCTTAAGTTCTCTCCATGTTTATTGTTCATGCAACACCTCATTTGTAAACCAAGTTTGCACTTGACATTCAAGTTTGCACTTGACATTCACCATGTTTTGCTCACACATACACCCCTCCTCATCCCCAGTTCACACTCTTGTAACTTTCCAGTGCTCTCAAAGGACCAAACAGAATGGAGTCTTAGGTTGGGCACAATGCACTGACCACACCCCCCCCCCATGTTCACCGTTCGTCGGCCTACTCCCCTTCTTTTACTGTGAAGGAGAGAAGGAGTAGGGTCAACCTTACCAAATTTCCACTTTGTGAATCAAAAGGACATCAGCCATTCTAGAAAGTTGAAGCAAATTCAAAAAATATATTTGAGCTTCACTGGTTTTTAATTTCCCGTTAATATTCCAGAGGATGTAATGAGGTCAAGCAGATCAAGCAATCCTAGGAGATGCTAAGGAAGGGAATGGGCGGGATCAAGGCCCACCTCTGGGCCAAATGTTACAGGTGTTGGTCCATTTCAGCTTTATCGTAAGCCCTTGGGTCCTATCACTTCCCCATTGCACCCACTGGGTACAGTCTCAGAGGCATGACGAGACCACCCCATATAGTGAGCCAGCAGATGAGGTATAAGGTTAGGAATGGAACTCATGTGGTTGAATTTTACGAAGACTCAAACCATTGATGCCAACATGAATGCCCTCTGGAGTAACCTGCAAATGCCCTTGGAACCATGGCCAGAATGCAGCTGTCTCAACATCCTTCAGTAAAAACACAGCTAAAAATCAAATAAACTGAGGCCAGGATGACTTGTCTGGACCTTGACTTTCAAGAGCATTTTGCTTTAAAACCAGGTGTAAACAGAGGGCAAAGAGCTAGAACAGAGGAAATGGCATGTTCTCTTATTTTGAGCATCCTTATCAGAAAGCACTCCGGTCAGCCAGTTATCTGATAAGAGAAGAACAAACCGATTTTGGTTTCAACGTCCTCCTGTCCCAAAAACATGGATGAAAATCAACTTTGAGGGAAAAAAGATCATTGGCAGGCTGGTTGTGATGGTTGTGTACTATCTCTCACTGCTGAGTGGTCCCCCCTTTTGGGCCTGGAAACCACTCAGAGAACTTCCTGTCTCCATCTCCATGGTGACAGGAGGTTGGCACTAGAGTGAGGACCAAACGTTTAGTTTTCGATGTGCTGGGAGAAGCAGAAAGCTTGGGTAGCAGCCACTCAGTGGTGCCCGTTAGGTGAAGACCAGTTCCCTCCCCAGGGGTGAGCTGCATGGAATTGGCTCTGTAGCAGGAGATCTGTCCACGGGGACACACTGCCGCAGCCAGGAGGTGTGGTCCCCACACCACATCACTCAGTGCCTTGTCAGCAGCATCTCAATGAATCAATATCCAGGATCTCTGCTTTCATGGGGCTTATGCTGGAGAGACATAGGCAGCAAGCAAGGAAACAAATGTATTAGATCACATCAGGTGAGAATAAGTATCCTAAAGATTATAAAAACAAGGCAACGCAGTCAGGGGAGACAGCCGTATAGATGTGTGGAGTGGTCAGGAAAGGAATCCCTGCAAAGTTGATACCTGAAAAATAAGGAGGAAGCTAGAGGCCATCTGAAAGAAGAATGTTCCAGGAAGAAGAGCAGCAGAACAGCAAGTGCAAAGGCCCTGAGGTGCTGGTTGCTACAACCAAAAATAGGTCCATGAAACCATATCTAAAATTGCTGGGGCCAGGTATCCTATGCTAGTTCAGTTTATTTAGGTTTTTGAAAGAAAATGATGCATACTTGGGGTGCCTGGGTGGCTCAGTTGTTAAACATCTGCCTGTGGCTCTGGTCATGACCCCAGGGTCCTGGGATCAAACCCCCCATTACAGTCCCGGCTCAGCGGGGACGTCTGCTTCTCCCTCTCCCACTCCCCCTGCTTGTGTTTCCACTCTCGCTGTGTCTCTCTTTGTTAAATAAATAAATAAAATCTTTAAAAAAAAAGAAAATGATGCATGCTTATTATCCATATTTATTCTAAATCTTCAGTGAAAGCTGGAGCAGCACCCCATAATCAAAGATAAATATTTCTATAGTAAGATATGATTATTTACATTAAATAGAACAAAAATTTATTATACCTACCTATATGTCAGTTCAGATCAAGCTTTTCCACCAAATGAATAATGAAAAATTCTCAATTTTTGAAATGTTCTAGATTTCAAAATTGCAGTGTGAGATTGTGAACCTACTCAGGCTTGAAAAAAAAAACAATTAAGTTGATAAAAGGGTCTCGGTTTTATGTTGTTAGCCTTGAAGTTTTTCTTAGCCCTTGGCTCAACTATCACCTGGGCCAGCAAACCACAACATTAAATGAGTAAGGACAGATCAAATAAATGGGAATGGGAAGAGAGGTCTTATCACCATGATGAAAATGCCCAGACAATGTGATGTGTGCATCAATCATCATGTGATGGCGATACATACACAGAACTTGGCAAATTTACTAAAATCACTGAGTTGTACACTGAAAACGGGTGAATTGTACTGGATGCCAATTAAACATCAATTAAGTTGTTAAGAAAAATATATCAATGAGAGAAACTGAAATGTGAACTAATGGTCTATTTTGCAAATGTAGAAACCCTCTTACATATCACACGATCCTATTTTCTCACATTAAACATGTGCCTAGTAATGTAAAATAATACAGTCACTTCGGAAGACAATCTGGCAGTTCTCTTGAAAGGCTAAACATAGACTAGCCATATGGTTCAGTTAATCCACTCCTATGTAAGCACACAAGAAAAAGAACTAAGTCCACGCAAAAGTTTATACACTAAACATTCTTAGCCATGCTACTCATTAATAGCCAAAAATGTGGAAATAACCCAAATGTCCATCAGGCAATGAATGGATAAAAAAAGGTGGTGTAGCCACAAAATGGAATATTATTTGGCAATAAAAAGGGATGAAGTACTGCTTCGTGCCACTACACAGAACAACCTTGGAAACATGCTAAATAAAGAAAATCAGTCACAAAAGACTGCATATTGTATAACTAAAGGTATTGGGTTTCTTTATGGGCTGATAAAAATGTTCTAAAGTTGATAGTGGAGATGATTGAACAACTATAAATAAACTAAAATCTAAGGAATTATGCACTTTATAAATGGGCAAATTGTACGGCATGTGAATTATATTTCAACAAAACTGTTGCCCCCCCCCCAAAAAAAGTTTTTTTAGTATACTAGGGTGGAATTAAATATGTATTGTTGTCTGATCTTCTTCAACGCATACAACAGCTCCTTGGCACCTGTCACGTTAAGCGAGAACAACCTGTCAATCACCATCAACAGAGGGAAAGTTCTCATCCTGGGCAAGTCTGCAGAGAGATGTCAATCTCCTTTAAAGACTTACGTATTTACTTCGTTCTTAATTAGGATCTTTTATATGTCTTTAGCACAACAACCCATTTCCGATTAACTAGCTAAATTACTACCACTTGCAATAAGCATGACAAGAAACACTAAATAAATATTATTCAGATAAAAAGTAAGTTAAATATATTAAAACGATCCTTAGACATGCACTCTTTGGAACATTCAACCCCTGGTGTCTACGAATTACAGCTTTGATGTCATCTAGCAGAATTCTAAGGTCGATCCAGAGCTAACCCACAAATAGCACTAATTAAAAATTTTCTCACTTCTTGGGAAAGAAAACACCAAATGGAGGAAAAGATCATAGGTTAGCAATAATGTTTTGGAAGGCTTATAATAATTTTTTACTGTTTGTTTATATCCCACCTCATTCCAAAAAGATTTTCTTGTTTTTACGCTCAAAATTAAGAAAAAAAAAAAAAGAAAGGCCTCTCTTATTAAATTAATTAAGAACAGACCATCTTAAGGGAAATGAAATTAATAAGTCAAGACATTTATTTCATTATTTTCTTGGTCAACAAATATTTATTAAGCATCTGCTGTATACAAAGAATCAGACAGTGGCCAGGCACTGGAGGGAACTTAAAAAAAAAAAAATACTTGTGACAGTCTCTGTCCCATGGGAACTTAGAGTCCTATCTGGCAATCATAGATAATTACCCCGATGCTATTTGCAGATTTCAAATTCGAGAAGTGGAGGAAGTTGAGGGCAGGAGAGCTGACTCCCCCTCCTGAGGCCAGGAAGACAGAGCAGATGGATTCTGATCTAAGGCTAAAAGTAGTTTAGGACGTACACAGGTTCCGAGGAGAGAAGAGGGATATGCTTCGGGAACAGAGCGCACAACAGTCTGGGCAGAGAGCTAAGTAAGGCCAGACAGCACAGCGGGTCCAGTGCAGGGCAATGTCCGGACCATCGGTCTATGGGCTGAACTTCATCCTACATCAGTTCAAAGAGGTGCTAGAGGAAAAGTGACCCAGGGTCGTGAGAGGCCAGGGTCCCCTGGACAAGGCTTTGTCTTGTCCCACGGCCCCCCAGGGTGGTGTGTGCAGCTCGGAACACCATGCAGAGGGCTCCCCAGCTTAGCTCTCCGCTGTCATGGCAGAGGCTGGCCACACCCACCAACAGAAGGAACCTGTTCCCATTCTAGGCTGCTATTAAAAAAAAAAAAAAAAAATTGGGGCGCCTGGGTGGCTCAGTGGGTTAAGCCTCTGCCTTCGACTCAGGTCATGATCTCAGGGTCCTGGGATGGAGCCCTGCATCGGGCTCTCTGCTCAGCGGGGAGCCTGCTTCCTCCTGACTCTCTGCCTGCCTCTCTGCCTACTTGTGATCTCTCCCTCTGTCAAATAAATAAATAAAATCTTTTAAAAAAAAGTGTCATTAAATTATATTAACAGCGGCGTTTTGTTGTTGTTTGTTTGTTTTGTTTTTATTTTTTTTTAAGATTTTTTTTTTTTTTATTTGACAGAGAGATAATGATCACAAGTAGGCAGAGAGGCAGGCAGAGACAGAGGGGGAAGCAGGCTCCCTGCCGAGCAGAGAGCCCGACGCGGGGCTCAATCCAAGGACCCTGAGATCATGGCCTGCACCGAAGGCAGCGGCCCAATCCACTGAGCCACCCAGGCGCCCCTGTTTTGTTTTTTTTAAAGAACAGTGTTCCTTAGTCGTCTCAGGCCTGGGGGGAAAAAAAAGAAAGAAAACACTTTCAGTGACCTATCACAGCCCTGAGTACATTGATGTTACGGATATATGTATCTGTGATTATTTCTATGCTGTGAATTTAGTGCCACTAGATGGGGAGAATGTAAACAGGGTAAATAACATAAGCAATAAAGGTTATTAGCTTGCCTCAGCACACAGACACTGATTAGTAAGCTGATTATATCATATGAGCTGGCTCTGTGCTGAGAATTAAGGTTTATATACACCAGAAGAGACCAGTGACCTTCCTGGGTTCTGTCTTTCTCTCTCTCTCCCTCTCTCTCTCCCACCCCCCAACTCTCAAAAGAAATTAAGTTCAGCCATTATTTATTAAGCTAAAACTAGTAAGACACGTTTCCTCTTCTTGAAGAACACCATTGCACAAAACTGTAAAGGAAACAAATATCTAGTCAAGTACCTACTCTGGGATATGATGAATGTTACAAATAATTCACATGTGGCAACTTTAAATAAACATTTAAATAAGATCAAATGCCAGTAAAGTAAGTCAAAACAAGAACACCAGCATGCGCCTACATATTCTAATGAAATCTTGTTCTTCATATAACTTCCCTCATTTGCCAATACTTCCTGAAGGCGAAGCACTTAATTTATTGTTTAGTAAGTCATGGCTTTTAACATGCTAATTCAACACATACTATGGACACAGCTAGTAACCAACATGTAACAACATCCAGCAATGGATGGTGAGTCACCAGGGGAGAGACCAGTATTGGAGGTCGGCGAGGACATCCATCTAGGCCATGCAAGTGGCAGGTAATGTTTTACTAGGTCAGGGACAAGGAAAGAGCAAAACAGTATTCTGAAGCCCCAAAGGGCCAGTGGGGACATAACTGCAGTTTGGGAAGACATGATGCCGAGGCCAGATCCCGGCCCACTCAAGGTGGGTTCGGACAGAAAGGCAAGCTGGCATGGTTTATAAAGGGACTAAAAGAAGCTCCTCCAGTACCAAGTTAGGGGGCAAGGGTTGCGGTCAGTGCTCTTTCCAGACCCTCTAAGCCTGTACATCTCTTGCAATACTCCCCTGGGATGATGATTTTAAGCAGCATTTCCCATGAGACCTGCACTGGGACTTGGATGGCTACTTCTTGTGATCAGATTGGAGGTGGTCAGAACTAGACATGGCAGCCTCCCTCTCTCTAGATGCTGGCCCTCAGGGAGGCCACTCGGGGCTGGACACAATTAGGTGGGAACAAAGATACGGATACATGAGTGCCAATGGGCAGAAAATCCCCCCACCCCAGTACCCACAGCAGGTTGGGGGCAGAACTCATACTCAACTGGAGTGCTCTGCTCTCCGATGATTTTATTGATTTTAAAGAGATATCTTCCTTACCGAAGGGTCAAGGGAGTGAGTTCACTGAAGACAATTTATTGTGCAGAAATATTGGTTTAGTCTGCAGTTTAAAAAAAAAAAAAAACCTCTTAGCAATACGACTGGAGAGCTATAGGAGGACGAAATTATTGGAAAAGGTGCGCTGGTTGTCAGAGAATTGGACTTGGCGGTTTATCAAGTGTGAACAGGGGAGGATGCATGAATTCTACGTCAACAGCCGCTTCAATCACTCCCGAGAACTTCCACCTGGCAGGTGCCTGGATTCCTGCCACAACATTTGCTCATGCAATGCACTTGCTTTGTCTCCCCGTTTTCTCTGCCCTCTGCTTCGGATCTATAGCACCCTTCCATTGGGAGGTTACTCTTCTCTTTCTAAGCACAGCAGCCTCTTCTAAGAACCTTAACCATAATTGTGAGATCCTTCTGGATATGGCAAATGTGTATGCAGTGAAATGGCTGCCTTTTTCTCATCAAGAGGCAACCTGGAAAAAAAGAAGGAAAAAGAAGGAAAGTCAAGGGAAGCTGAATCTAAAATCCGGGGTCCGTGTCTACTGGATGTTTCAACTAGTGGTTTCCAGACTGGAGTCCCCCCGTCTTCCTCCGAGTTTCCTCTCTTGGTTTTGCAGTTGTATCAAGAAGCCTTACTCGACTTTAGGGGCAAAAAGCCTGTATCATTTTAAAAAAATAATAATAATCTAACACATATGTGGAGCTGGCATATCTCCTGCGAATCCAATGTAAGCCCCTTATCTTTGTATCCTAATGGGTTTAAACATTTTCTGATGAGGGGAAAAATGTGTTTACATCTGCTTTCCAGGTTTCGGAGCTAGGCGTTTTCTAGCCCTAGGGTTACTGATTCTTGAAAGGAAAGCCTAACTCCTCTTTCACTTTGACAGGTTTCCTAAATAAGTGCAGAGTAGTGGAAGAAGTAAGTCCTGTGTCGAAATCATTGAACTCTGGGTGTTATCCAAGCCAGTAACAAGCAGGTGTGTGTTCTCCACAGGTGGTGCCTCTGGCTAGCCTCATCTCATCCCTACCCAGCAAGCTCTTATTTCTCCTTCAACACCCTTCACTGAATACCCCTGTCCCAAGAAACTTTTGTTAAACACTCCAAAGCAGAATGACTAGCTCCTTATTCTTTGGTCCTGGAACACTTTCCATGGAGTATTTGACAAATCTATATTGAGCTGAGAGGCATGCTTCATCCGTATTGTACTGTAAACATCAGCCACAGAGCTGACCCATCCCTCCTCCCATTCCTGGATACCCTGGTCTTGTCCACAGGTGGGTGCTCAGGCTTAGCGGGGGTACCCCCTGCCTGGTGATGCCCCCAGAAACGTCAGCATTGAACAGCAACTGTTCAGCAATGAATGGTTTCTCTCATCTTTCTCTAGCCCATCCCTCTCCTATTAGGCTGATCTCTGGGACGTAGGTTTTGCCAACCTCTAGCACACAGTGATTACTCAGTTAGCCTGGGCTGACTGCATCAGCGAGGGAAGGAGTCGAAAAATGTAAAAGCCTACAGTGCCCAGTCTCCGACGACCATTCAACACACATGTTGAATTAATGGTTCCCTTCTCAGAACTTCTTTATCTGCCTATCCCTCCTGTCACGCCATGTTTTCGATCTTGTGTTTTAGAGATTTATGGACATCTCTTATCTCCCGGAATAGAGGCCCCCTGAGGTCTAGAACTTGCTTGATGACTCAGTGCATATAGTGCAGCACCTGGAACTCGGAAACCACTCCCATGCCTATTGACTATTCAGCGAATAGTACATGGGGTTGTAGGATATTTGGGATAGCTCCCCTTCCCTCAAAGAAGGTCCAACAACGTAAGTTGGTGAGTTGAGGTTTGTGAAACACACGTGTCACTATCTAATGACATATCACAACATGCAGCGAGTGCTGCCAGGTCCCTCAGTGCTCCATTCCTCTCCTCTCAGACAGAAATAGCATAAAATTTATCTTCCATCTACTCTACAAAAATAAAGGGGGTGATGCATGAGATGATACACAGTAAGAAATTCAAGTTTCTCTGACAAGGGGAGTTCAATATGTTATTAGTCAAACATAATGCTCAGAAAAGCTAAATATGATTATTTACTCAATGGTTATTCATTGATGTCAAAAATGCTACTTTTCATTCACCGCCTTCCTCATTCCACTTCCTTGCACTTAGTTTTAGTTTAGAACAAATGCAGTCTGTGAATTATGATCTATATTGTAATAAAGAGCCAAGAAGAGTCACTGTAATCAAGCGAAAAAAAAATAATCAATATTGGGAAATGCAATGGTCTTACTTCAAACATCTAAAATTGTTGTATAATTGGCTTTCTTCCATCTGCCATGCTTTTTTATTCACAATTTTTTTGTACTGAAGGAGTAACTTGACCTACATGTGTTAAGAGGAAAAGAAATCACTTAAGTAGCAGCAAATGAGATACTATTATCACAGTTCAATATAAAATTGCCGTCCATCATTTAAACAATTTGATCTGTGGCAGGGACAGGAAATTTCCATAGACATTCTTAAAGGCTACAAACATTTTTCAAGCTATCAAATTAACAGGCACAGGAATAATTAGAAGTCGCCCAAGGTCTTTCTATTCTGAAGGGAGAGATTTTTCAGGAAGATAAAACTGTGTGTCCCTGTTGTTTTGATATTTGGTCTTAATGAAAACAGGACCATGTTTCAGACAATGATTGAGCTACAGAGTGTCAAAAAGGTCTTCACTAATTATTTTTTTTAGGAAGCTAATCAACATACTCTACATAGAGAGAATGTTAATGTGTCCTCTTGATGGCTACACATGGGCCGGTTTAAAAGGCTTCGGCAGGGTCTGCCTAGCCCACGCTTCTCCTCTGAGAGCCACTCGGGCACCCTGCTGAGGGGGCCCAGATGCCATACTGTCCTGACCGATCTTGTCTCAAGAGTGGACATCTGACCGAACTGGGCTCTTCAGATGCTCCCCTCTGAGAATTTGGAATTAGGAGACTGGAGACCCTCAACCACCTCTATGGGACATTAAATGGAAGGCATGTGAATTGGGAAGGGGTCGTGGCTGTCATCGTGCACAGTGTCCAGAGACCCGAAGACAGCCAGGCTTCGAAGAGGACAGTGCCACCCGAGGCAGAGCAGCAGGGGTGAGAGGAGAAGGGCAGCTGCCTCAGTTCCTGGTCACCTCCCGGCCCCAACCTCTCTCTCTGCAGGCTGCACCACACCCCTCTGTTGTTTTGCCATGACATCCTCATTTCCACCAGCACTGTTTCCCATGGGTTCTACGGATCTGTCACCAAAAGAACCTTGACACAGTCTTGTCAGCCAACCCTGGCCATTGGGGCAGGCCAGCAAGAGAGTTTTTCTCTAGCCTCTAAAAACAATGACACAGTAATGACTATCGGAGCCTTCTGAATGTTCTGACTCAGAAGGCACCCAAAAATGTTGGAAATTCGGCTGGAGTATTTTTAGGTGTGGCTTAGCTAGAAACAATGGACAAGAGCACTGGCCAGAAAAGTTTCAAAGATCTCAGCTACTACTTTAACCCAGGAGGCCGAGGTGGTCCTATTGCCCAGGTGCGTTCTAAAGTGAATGGCATCGGGCCCCATCGGATCACAACATGGCCTACAAGCTGTGCCCTGATGCCAAGATTCCTTCCACTATCAGTGGTTAAAGGTCAGCTTTGGGCTATTTTTGGTTTTGTCTTTATTCTGGGGTGTGTGTATGTGTGTGTGTGTGTGTGTGTGTGTGTTTTCTAGTCTGTTGAAGTCCAGTACTCCTATAAAGCACAAAAAAGTACACTATGTGTGATGTCCCAGCAATGTCATATTGTTATAAATATTTCTAGACACTTGCTCTCAATTTCTTAACTCACTGCAGTGATAAACAGCTCCTGATACAACAACCAGCCCATGGTCCACAAGGCGAGGAGTTCTGGTCTACTCTGTAAGTGTCTTGGGCAGCCTTACTCAGTGCTTTCCTGAAGACACTGTGACAGTCCACCTGGTAGAATATGCAGGTGCACCCTGCCTCAAAGGCTATTAGTAATCAAGTACCTGCATTTTCATTGCCAGCTTGGTGACTCTGGGCTAGGAACGTAACCTCTCTGAGAATTTCTCCCCATCTGCAAAATGGGAATGTATGATAGGCAGAATTCTAAGACACTCCCTGAAGATGCCCATTCTCTGGTCAACACATCCTGTCTAACCCCCTCCCCTTGAGCATGAGCGACATCGGTAAATGTGTAAAAGAGTCACTGGCTTAAGGAGGTGACATTATATAAGATGTTTTGTCAGCAAAACGGGAGAGATGGATTCACTGCCACCTTTGAAGAAGTAAGCTGTCACAGTGTGAGCAGGGCAGGTGGCTAGGACCTGAGGGTGGCCTCCAGGAGCCAAGATCAACCCTGGCTAACAGCCAGAAAGAAATGCGGACTTCGGTCCTGTCACCTCAAGGGACTGGGTTCAGTCCACAACCTGAATGGGCTTGGAAGAGGACCCTGAATCCCCAGTGACACTGACCTCCCTGCCAACGTTTTGATTTCAGCCTGGTGAGATGCTGTGCCCAGAAGCCAGCCATGCTGTGCCCAGACCTCTGACCTACAGATAATAATAACAACAAAGGTGATGCTTTGTTATGCAGCAATAGAAAACTAATACAAAGGGTCATACCTACGAATCACAGGGCTGTTGCGAGGGTTAGAAATCATCTCTGCTTGGTGGCAAGCATGTCCTCATTGTTCAGGTCACAGAGGCAGCCATATCATATTGATGATTGGTTTTCATAAGCCATAGTAAGCCTACTTACACAGTAATTAAATTATATGCATGTACAAGCACCCACATTCCCATACATTAAATTCCAACAGATGTCATAAGCCTTCCCACAGAGAACAATCTGCCTAACATTTTCAAAAACTAGCTGACAACCCTTAGGTCCCCCCTTGTGTCTGTCCTTCCTTATACTTGTGATAAGCCTGGGATGTTGGTAAGGCAAATACTACAATTTGCATTAGACCAGCAAAATATCTGAGGCTCCACTCCACCCAACCCCTCACATAGCCAGTTGGCTGATGAAAGAACCAGATCACAAGCCTCATCTTTTAAAAATAATCTACAGCAGCTTTATTTTCAAATGCAAAGATTTCTTTAGCTACAATAAGCTGCCTCCTACAGTTTTTTAAAAAATAAATTT
The DNA here is from genome assembly GCF_964662115.1 of Mustela nivalis. NCBI lineage: Eukaryota > Metazoa > Chordata > Mammalia > Carnivora > Mustelidae > Mustela > Mustela nivalis. Next base: position 370,322 of record NW_028135915.1, read on the forward strand.
TACAAACATCACGGAGGCCATTGATTATAATGTAGATCTCTGCCCATCCTGAAATCACAGAGTAAACTGTATTTTCTGGTTCTCGAATGAAAATAAATAAATAAATAAATAAGGGGATATTCCCATAAGCAAAATCCCAGAAGTTGAATTGGGCCTAATATTCATCATTCTTAGAGTCTGCCTTTTGCAGGGCAAGTTAAAAACCAGCCCAACAGTGTTGGGGATATGAAGACACGGGGTTCGCAGACCAAAGCTGCTCTATGTCTGACCTGTGAGTGATTTCAGACCTTCTGGCCAGGTATGCAACGTTTTCCATTCACACCACCGGTTCTGTGTCAACTTTTGCATTTCATTTATGACCACCTGTTTTACAAGCTGTGGAATTCTTTGCCGGTACTTAACTTGCCGTAAAAACAAATATTCAAATCATGATTGGATGGTGACCATTTTCACTGGCATGTTTCACAGCTGAGAAATATTAGATATTTTATGGTTTGTGCGCAGCTCCCTGAGAATATGGGATTTTTTAAAGTACCTGCGGCCACAAATAAAGTGACAAATATTAGCAATTCTTATAGATCATCATCTCCTTCCTCTTCTTTTGTTAACTTTCATAGACTCTCAAGCACTCACTGAAAACAAAACATTTTCAAGTTTCTGGATAGCTGTGTGGATGAGACAAAAATGAAATAAAATACATACAGGGCGTTGGGCAGCCCGGGCCTTGAATGGACCACATCAATCTGTCTTGTGGGAATGATGGAGTTGAATGGCACTTACCTCTACTGAACACTCTACCTTTTGGAACAACACATACTCCATCATCATGAGACTTTACCTTATAAATGGTCTAGAAATATAAGTGCCCCAAGAAATATGGGTAGAAAGTTTCTCTCCAAGGGAGAGCAGGCAAAATCTGCCAGTATCTACATTATGTAGAGGCAACTGGGCTTGGAGGAACCAGAGACAGCAGTTAGATCCTTTCAGGTTGCGACCTGGATTGAGATAGTGCCAAGGGTAATGACTGAGAGTTTACGGGCTCAACCTGTGGCCTCCTGATGCCCTTGTGGCCTGGGTCCCACCAGGCGAGGGATAACAGAGCCTACCATAGATGAAGGCAGATCTAGGGTTCTCTAGGACCTTCGCAGAGCAGAGGTTTTTTATGCAACATTCAAGTTAGGGCTGACTCCCAGAATGTGATATTAGGGATTCTGTTGGTATATATTTTTTTTCATCCATCCGTCTGAAGAAAATGGAACTGAAAAACCCAAGTGGTTCTCTTACCCTTGCCAAAACAAAACCACCAAAATCCAATCAACCACCCAGATTAGGTTTCTACAAAGGGCCAGATGGTCAATACTTTCGGCTTTGCAGACCACGTGGTCTCTGCCACAATTATTCAATATTGTTGTTATAATGCAAAGGCCACATGTTAAGGAACAGGCGTGGTTGTGTTCCAATAAAACTTTATTTACAAAAATAGGTGGCAGATCAACTAGACTTGGCCCACCGGCCATCACTGGCTGACTCCTGACCTAGGTCTCTGAAAACATGCCCAGGACACTCATAATTTTTCCGTTGACATATTCTTTGGTTCACATACTGGTGTTCCAATGCTTGTCACTCCTCCCACTCCATCCTCCACCCACCACTAGAGATGTCTACAGCACAGATCTGAGCACATCCCTCTTCTGTCAACCTTTATGTGCCCCGCCATGGTCTGGGGTAGCACTCCAGATCTACACCAGGGATACCGTGATATGAGTCCAGACATCATGGTGGAGTTATTCACACAAGGGTACTATCATCAATACCATGTGTTTGAGAAGTGCCAGCTTCTCTAGCAAAGTTAAAGATACCTTTACTGCGGGACATCTAAGGACTACGCATGAATGGCATCCTGCAGTTATACAGGAGCTACAGTCTTTCCTCAAACATACTTGACTACGGAACTCTTTGTTCCAAGAGTATCACCAGGAACTTGCATTCCAGGGGGTACACCTTGGCACACACTCCCACATGACACAGTCCTTAGCATGACATGAGTGTCTTTTTATAATCTGGCTCGAAGTTGCACAGAGTTCCTGTTCTGCACCTGCCAGGACCCACCCAACATATCCTCTACCCTTGTCACAGGAGCTGTGCCCCACATCCCCAACGCGCCGGGAGTTTTTCACATATCTACACTGCACCACATGCCGAAACGCAATCTGCCAACCCAATCCTGTACTATAGGGACCAATGCCATGTGTAAGAAGCCTCTCCCAGGCTTCTATCTATCTATCTATCTATCTATCTATTTAATTTCCCAGGTCTTCATGCCCAGAGAATATTGGAAATAATAACTCAACTATTCTGTACAGTGTGATTTACTCCTAACCGGATGGTGAGCAACGTAATCCTAGAGGAAGTGATATGTCTCCTTGGAACTTATGACCTTGAATGACTAATTTGAGGAAAGACCTCAAGTCTTTGTCTACTAAGTTCCTCTAATTTGGGGCAATGCATTCAGTTTAATAAGAGGTGATTTTTCCCATAAGGTATGTTATGATTATGCTAAATACACTCCCCCCTCTTTCTCTCTGCCCCATATTATTTACTGGGGACTCGCCAGACAACACAAAGGGATGACTGAGTAGGAGGTTATGGGGAATATTTATGGGAGGAAGCAAAGGAAGGCAGGAAAGAAAGAAATTATCCTAAAACACATCCAAGAAATACCAAATATAAATTATTAAAATTAGTTTTCTCATTTGACTCCCCAACTTTTCCCTCTTCCCTTTGACTTTTAATAATGGGAATATTGGTCTTCTAGCTCGTTTCTGGTTGAATCCCAATTTGCCGTGTTGTTGATTCACAGGCAATTTCACACACTAGGTACCGGGATAGGAATGACTGAATGGCCAGGGCTAGAGAGAACAGCACAATCATTTTTCAAGGAAAAAAGCCACGGGCCAGCAGGGAGGCACCTCGCCCCAGCAGCTCTCCCACGGATGCCTCACATTTCAGGAGATTGTTCAAGGGCCATGAGGCACCCCTCCTATCCTTCCCCAGGCCTCTGATTTTAAGTATCCTCAGGCATTACCATCCTAATTTTACAGCTGATGAAACTAGAGCCAGGAGAAATTGAGTGGCCTGCCCAAGCGGCTCCCTTGAACACCGAATGTTAATGCCGAGATGCCACAAATCGGTGCTTCCTCCTGTCATGGCTTCAGAGAGACAACATAAATGAAACCACATATTCCTTTCACAAAGAAACAATTTTATGAATTCTGGATTCCAATATAAGTAATACTTATATTGATAAACAGCAATGACAAAAAGACATGATCAACCCTCTCCTTTCAATCCCTTGTTTCTACAGTGTATTATTTTTTAAAAAAATACTTTATTTACACTTTTTTTTTTTTTTTTTAGAGAGAGAGCATGAGCAAGGTGGAAGGGGCAGAGGGAGAGGGACAGAAAGAGAACCTCAAGCAGGTTCCATGCTGAGCATGGGGCTCAGATCCTACAACCCTGAGCCCATGCAGGGCTCAATCCCACAGCCCTGAGATCATGACCTGAGCCAGAGCCAGATGCTTAACCAACTGAGCCACTCAGGTGCCCCAAGACTTTATGTTTTAGAGCAGTTTTAAGTTTACAGAGAAATTGAGGGGAAAGTAAGGGGGACTCCCACATACCACCTCAACCCCCACCACACATAGACACACACACCCCACATCCCATAATACTACATCTGCATTACAGTGCTACATATGTTGCAATCGACAAGACAATATACCATTAACTAAAGTACACAGGTTTACATTAGGGTTCATCCTTTTTTTTGTACATTTTATGAATATAATGACATGCACCCACCATTAGAGTATCATACAGAGTAGTCTCCCTGCTCCAAAAATGTCCTGTACTCCCCTGTTCACCCACACTTCTCCAAAGCCCTAGCCACCAATGATCACCTTCCTGCCTCCATAGTTTGGGTTTTTCTAAAATGTCATATAGCTGGAATCATGCAGTATAGAGTTCTTCCATAGTGGCTTCTTCTTATGCATTGGAAGTTCCTCTGTGCCTGTGCACAGCTTGACAGCTCATTTTTTTAAACACTAAATAATATTCCATTGTCTGAATATATCACCGTTTATCCATTCACTGTTGAACAACATCTTGGTTGCTTCCAAGTTTTGGCAATTATGAATAAAGCCGTTATAAATATTCATGGGCAGCCTTTTGTGTACCCGTAAGTTTTTAACTCACTTGACTAAATACTAAGGAACACAATTCCTAGATTGTACAGAAAGAGTATTTCTCCTTTTATAAAAAGCCACCAAACTATCTTCCGAAATGACTACACCATTATTCATTCCCACCAGCAATGAATGAGCGTTCCTGTTGCTCCATACCCTCCAACATTTGATGTTAAGCATATTACATTTTTATAAAAGATGTAAGTGTGACCACCTCAATTTACAACAACTTTTATGGAACATAGCTGTTGTGTCCCAAGGGACATGACTGGCTATTTCAGATACCTAAATCCATCATCCCAGGTTGCTATAGGGCTAATTGTATTCATTGACCACACTGTACTCACTTAATAAATAATTAATAATTATTAATAAAACCTGGGGCACCTGGGTGGCTCAGTAGGTTAAAGCCTCTGCCTTCGGCTCAGGTCATGATCCCAAGGTTCTAGGTTCGAGCCCCACATCGGGCTCTCTGCTCAGCAGGGAGCCTGCTTCCCTTCCTCTTGCTCTGCCTGCCTCTCTGTCTACTCGTAATCTGTCTGTTAAAAAAATAAATAAAATTTTTAAAAAATAATTATTAATAAAACAATAAATAAATGAGGGTCTCCTACACCCTGAGTAATGCAAAGGCACTAAGGACAGAGTGATTAACAAGACATATGGTTCCTGCACTCACAGCTTGCACAGCATGGCACACACCAGGGAGGTGCCACTCATTGTCACCTCCCATCAAGATAAACCAAAGATACATGAGGCAAACGTGAGCCTCATGGTGAGTCCTCAGTCACAACAGGCCACAAGGAAAGAGTCCTACCTTCATACCCAGGATGACAAAACAAAGGGCCTAAACTTCCTGCAACTGTGTTTTTGCGAAGTTGCCAGGAAGAATGTGCTCTGCCAGAAAAATCAGGGAGAAAGGTGACACAAAATCTAAAATAAGGAAGTGCTTCTGGGAGTTTCTGAATCAAGAGTGTCTATCATTGTATATATGGTCCACATCTTCTTTATCCATTCGTCCATTGAAGGGCATCTCTGTTCTTTCCACAGTTTGGTGACCATGGCCATTGCTGCTATGAACACTGGGGTAGAGACGGCCCTTCTTTTCACTGCATCTGTATCTTTGGGGTAAATACCCAGTACTGCAATTCCTGGGTCCTAGGGTAGCTCTATTTTTCACTTTTTGAGGAATCTCCACACTATTTTCCAGAGTGGCTGTACCAACTTGCATTCTCACCAACAGTGTAAAAAGGTTCCCCTTTCTCCACAACCTCTCTAACATTTGCTGTTTCTTGCCTTGTCAATTTTTGCCATTCTAGCTGGTGTAAGGTGGTATTTCAGTGTGGTTTTGATTTGAATCTCCCTGATGGTAAAGATGATGAACATTTTTTTATGGGTCTGTTAGCCATCGGTAAGTCTTCTTTTGAGAAGTGTCTGTTCATGTCTTCTGCCCACTTTTTGATTTGATTATTTGTTTTGGGGGTGT